>NC_092345.1:29030567-29203941 GCF_963676685.1 Mytilus edulis | reverse complement strand
AATTGCACTTTTTAATGTCTCAATGGATAAGATATTATCTATTCAAAGTACATGATAGCATACTTAATGTATGAGACTTATAAAAATTTGACAAAAGTTAATTTTATATGTGCCTATGCCTAAAAATAGAGGTTTTCAAATGAAGTGAGGCCTTATATGAAATGTAATATTTTCCACTTACAACAATTTTCTGAAGTTGTTAAATTAAAACAAAACATTTTACATATCATAAATGTTCTTTTGATGTAAATATAAGTTTCAAATAGCATAACACATGAGTTTTACATGGTCTTAAGCAATGTCAAGCTTAAAATAACAAGTTGTCAATTTGGGCCGTTCCCTATATTTCCATATTAAATTGCATATAAATGATATTGGAGATGGAAATATGCTTCTTTTTGCTCAAATCCTTGCTGAGATATGATCAAATATGAAGCCTGGATGTTACAAGACTGTTGCTTTTAACTATGTATGTAGACAGTATGGTCTGATGCAAAGTTTTTTCAATTTACTGTTTAAAACCTGCATGAAATTTCAATCTTAAAATGCCAATATTTTAACCACCAGCCATCCAACAGAAGAAAATAAAGGTATTCTGTGAAACAGACAAGTTTAAACAACCAGTAATAAGTGCTTTTGATATAGATTCAGTGCAATCTGTTTAAAGAAATACAATTTTTAAGTGCATAGAACTTCATATTTCACTTGCTTCGTACGGACCGTTAGACCTAGACTATTAAAACAGCACATTTTGCACTCTTTTAATGCTTTTATCCACTTTTCTTTGTGTTCAGAGTTCACAAATGAGTAAAACACATGAAATAAATACCACAAACACAAATAGATATCAGAAACAAAATGTCAGAGAAAAATTAAGGATGCTGCTTTTGCAAAAATATTGAAAAAAGTGAAAAAGCTACTTTTTGGGCATATCAGCTGAAAAGTGACTTTTTTTACAAATTTCTATGAAATAAAAGTGGAAATCATTTCTTCTCATATAGTTTGACAAATCAATACCAATAGATCATTCAGAGAAGTTGTCAAAGTATAAATTCAAAATTTGCTGAAATGCACCTCTTAGGGGCCAAAAACTTGACCAATTCCAATAAAAACTTGGCATGATTTAAGCTTAGTGTATTATGAGTCAGTTTACAAAGTTTCAAAGCCATATGATATATATTATAGAAAATGTGGCATTTTTTATATCTCAACTTTGGTTGCTGAATTGTGACGTTGAAATAGAACAATTTCAACTTTCAAATTTTGGCTTAAAAAATCCCCAAAAAAACACCAAATTGCACTTTTTAATGTCTCAATGGATAAGATATTATCTATTCAAAGTACATGATAGCATACTTAATGTATGAGACTTATAAAAATTTGACAAAAGTTAATTTTATATGTGCCTATGCCTAAAAATAGAGGTTTTCAAATGAAGTGAGGCCTTATATGAAATGTAATATTTTCCACTTACAACAATTTTCTGAAGTTGTTAAATTAAAACAAAACATTTTACATATCATAAATGTTCTTTTGATGTAAATATAAGTTTCAAATAGCATAACACATGAGTTTTACATGGTTCTTAAGCAATGTCAAGCTTAAAATAACAAGTTGTCAATTTGGGCCGTTCCCTATATTTCCATATTAAATTGCATATAAATGATATTGGAGATGGAAATATGCTTCTTTTTGCTCAAATCCTTGCTGAGATATGATCAAATATGAAGCCTGGATGTTACAAGACTGTTGCTTTTAACTATGTATGTAGACAGTATGGTCTGATGCAAAGTTTTTTCAATTTACTGTTTAAAACCTGCATGAAATTTCAATCTTAAAATGCCAATATTTTAACCACCAGCCATCCAACAGAAGAAAATAAAGGTATTCTGTGAAACAGACAAGTTTAAACAACCAGTAATAAGTGCTTTTGATATAGATTCAGTGCAATCTGTTTAAAGAAATACAATTTTTAAGTGCATAGAACTTCATATTTCACTTGCTTCGTACGGACCGTTAGACCTAGACTATTAAAACAGCACATTTTGCACTCTTTTAATGCTTTTATCCACTTTTCTTTGTGTTCAGAGTTCACAAATGAGTAAAACACATGAAATAAATACCACAAACACAAATAGATATCAGAAACAAAATGTCAGAGAAAAATTAAGGATGCTGCTTTTGCAAAAAATATTGAAAAAAGTGAAAAAGCTACTTTTTGGGCATATCAGCTGAAAAGTGACTTTTTTTACAAATTTCTATGAAATAAAAGTGGAAATCATTTCTTCTCATATAGTTTGACAAATCAATACCAATAGATCATTCAGAGAAGTTGTCAAAGTATAAATTCAAAATTTGCTGAAATGCACCTCTTAGGCCCGAGACCACAATTAATTCCTCTATCATTTCTTTATAACGTTTTGTCGCATTAAAAAAAATTTGCCTATTCTTTTTGTCTAATTTTTTGTGTGTGTAATGTACAGTACAAGTCCAAAAATATGTCCAAGTTTCAGAAAAATTGCACGTATAAAACTTACAAATTTAGCCAATACACATCCATACCCCTATGGACAAGTCAAGAGATGTTCCGAAAACTGTAAATATCACCTTTTTGCACCTGACCTAATCACTCTTTCCATATCAAAATCAGTTAAAATTAAACATCTAAAAATTTATTTCACCTCTCTTCTTTCATTTCCACCTTATAAAAGCTAAGAAATGTTTGAGAAAAGGAAAGAAAAAAATTTAAGAAGAAATACACTATAATTAAAGGGAACTATATTCGTGAACAACGAAAAGCGGGGTCATTAATTGTGGTCTTGGGCCAAAACATGGAGGGAAACAAAATAATGCATTTTTTTTTCTGTTTGATTATAGGTTTATGCTGAATTGAAACATATATATAGACTTTAAAAAAATCTTGCATCTTTTGGGGGATATCAATCCAGGAAAGTGGAAGGATATCATGTTTACTGGAAGTGGTGCGGCCTAGTAAAAACAACTACAACAGAAAGTCGAAAAAAATTGTTTTGACTTCAGGATTACGTAACTTTTTATTCTTCGTGGCATGACCCACTTTATTTTCTCGATTAAATCACAATTTCACATTAGTACATACATGATATGAACATGAATTTTTTTTTTTATGTATCATTTTTTATTTTTTTATTTTCAAAGTTCAGCTGTTTTGCATGTAAGCCTATGGAGCAGTCAATTATGAGCTGCAACCTTCATTTCCGGGAAATGAAAAGTGCTTGTAAATCCAAATCAATTACGACGTGGGACGCGTCACAAATTCGTACTTAATATTTTACAATAATATGCGACTTTTGAAGTGAAATAATGCTGTGCTTTAGCAAATTGTTGATAAAATATTAATCTCAATATTGTTTGAAGCACCTTTTGCTATATCAAAGCACATGTAGCAGTCTGTAACACCAAAGCGTGAACTATAAACACGAAAAAGGAAACCACCTTGAATTGACCTTGACATCGACAAAATATATAAATTTGTATTCAAATGAGGTCCCGATTAAACTTGCAAAGGCCCCGAACGAGTATGATGCTTGGGGGTTTACACGATTCATAGCAAGTACGCATTGCACGATGACAAATAATAACATCAGCTTGCATTTAATGATCAAATAAAATACATAACTTCATACAATGTAGAAATAAAATAATCAAGTATTCTTACAAATTCAAGACTTATTCCAGAGAGGAAATAAGTTAATGCTTTTAAATATTTACCTTTATTAGGATGGAATCCACCAAATTCAACGGCTCCACTGATTGAAATTAGCCGCAAAATCATATCCATGCGCCATTTGGCAAATGTTAATGCCTTCATTACAAACATTTTCGGCGATGAAATTATTCTTACAATAGTTCACTTACATCTTCATCTAAAGCACAGACGATAAAACGCTATGTTTAACTTTTTAATTAGCACCTTTTCAAATAGGGATCATCAATTGTTTTGGGTGATTCGACGATCATTTTTGTTAATTTTCCACATATTTATTGTTTTTCATAACAAAAAGTGAGAAAAAAAGTCTAATTAGTTATAAAGAATATACCACACCCAGTGCCAAATCAGAGCAATGGCACTTTTCAAAAATTCACAGAGGAAACCCAAATCCAGGGTGCTCGCATAAGGCAGCTTAACTAAATCACAAGGTAGTTAACGGAAATTTTCAATGTGCTTGCTTCATCCAATATTTTATTACTTTTCCTTGCCCCTCTCACGAATATACACACACCAGTTTGTCGGTAATTGATTTATTTTTACACTTAAACAACTTTCACGTACCTTGAGAATACCCCTCAAACAGTATAACACACTTGAAATAATACCGTTAGCTACCTTGTGATTTTTCGTACGGGTATGATATTGACAAAAACAAGTGCCTGTGCTTAATCAGCTGATTTCCAGTCCTCCAAAAACGTCTGACGTCTTAATTAATTTGCATTACACATACATTTTCAGTAGGGAACCAGGTAACAACATCAAGAAATAACTAATACGATATGTTTTTAAAAGGAAGACGTTTATTGGCAAAGCTTCTGAATATGGAGTGCTGAAGTTCTAAAACACCGAATGACCGAAAGTTTTTGTGGATGGTCACAAGCACTTGTCTCCGAAAACAAAATCATATCTCTATACCTGAAAGTGAGATTAATGTACTTTTATTTTTTTCTGAGACAAGTTCGAGCGTAAATGGTAAATAAATGACAGGCAATGCAACCTCATCGTAATAACTATTATATTGTAGCGATACAAAACAGTATACTCTTGTTTGTTGTTATATATTAATTCATATAAATAATTGTATATAACAGTTACATGTATATATAATTTTCATCCATTTGCATATCATTCTATTTTTATATTTTATAATAGAGCAGTGCAAGTGCATGGTGGACACTTTTCTGTAATGGCTCGATGTATCTAATCGATTGGAATTTAGTAGGCATTTATGTAAACATAATTTTTCTGGACCTGTTCATAGATATTAATGATCTTTTGGATTATATATTTATATTTCTAACGTCAAAACGTATACATTTTATTTATCTGTATTAAAAAAAAAAAAAAATTTTATGAGTATTTATTGAAGAAATTAATTTATAACAAGCGATAAGGATTGTTATTTTGCACTCAAATATGTCCGCGTATTTATACGATCGGTTACTAGACATAAAAGTCAATTCTATGTGGCAACAATTCATTGGAATGCCCTTACGGTAATCGCAATGTAAAAGAGCGTCCATGTGGCGAGCTTATTATGTGTATAGAGATATAGAATTGCGAATGGAAAAAGTCTTTGATATCCATCAAGAACTGTTTTTCCTTCTCAATATTTTTTTCTATGCTAATAATAAATACATCCTCTGTTTGACAAGGTTCTTCATTCGTGGTATCTGAAGTTGTTTAATTTATAGTCTGGGGCGGCTCAAATGATATCTTCAAAGTTCGGGTCATCAGCATTTGTACATATTTCTTTGATTAAAATATTTATTTTACTTTTTGAATATTCATTTTCAAGTGTAATTTGGAACCGTATTAAATTGGATTGTTTGAATGAATGTTTCTTTTTCCTTTTAAGTAATGATATTTTTTGACTGTTTCGATATTACCCACGTCAATAGGCTATATCAGTGTGACCTATATTAGAATCTAATAGGTCGGTAGACCATTTACAGTAGACGCATTTAAATTTCGCCAGTGCATCATCACTTCAAAAAGAATTAGTCGGTAAAACCATATGATCCAAATCAATGCACTTAAGTAGGTTTTTGATATGGAACGCCAAAACTGTCTTGTTATGACCATTTTTCATTATATGATGTGCATTTACCTTTATATGATGTGAACTTGTCATTATATGATGTGCACTTACCTTTATATGATGTGCACTTGTCATTATATGATGTGCACTTACCTTTATATGATGTGCACTTGTCATTATATGACGTGCAAATATGCTTATATTATGTGCAAGTATCTTTATATGATGTCCAAACATCTTTATATGATGTGCAAATATCTTTATATGATGTGCATAAATACTTATATGATGTGCAAATGTTTTTATATGATGTGCATACATACTTATATGATGTGCAAATGTACTTATATGATGTGCAAATGTACTCATATGCTGTGCAAATGTACTTATATGATGTGCAAATGTACTTATATGATGTGCAAATGTCCTTATATGATGTGCAAATATACTTATATGATGTGCAAATATCCTTATATGATGTGCATTTTCCCTTATATTATGTGCAAACATCTTTATATGATGTGGTTGTTTCATTATATTATGTGCTTGTAATCTTATATCATGTGGTTCGGTTAACTTCATTATATGATGTCGAAACGTCATTATATGATGTGCTTTCATCGTCGTTATGGTCAATGAACATGATTACGATTAGAATGATTACTGTCTACGTCATAACTGATTCCGATCTGCTTCTGCAGAATTGATATAAACCCGGATCAAATCTAAAGTTATTTAAAAATAGAAAAACCTTGACATGTTTGTTCCTCGATTTAAGATGAAAAAAAATCACACCAAATATTGATGGAAAATTGTCAAATTATGAATTTTCAATCGATGGGTCTACAATAATGAATATACGGGATCTACAATGATGAGCATACAGTTAACTTATTACGTTTTAGAAATAGATCTTTAATCTTTTAAGCGAAAGTGCATTTTTAAGATAAAGTGAGACAGTGCATTTTAACAAAAATTAACGTTTCCAACATTTCGGCGGAAGATTAAGATCAATTAATGCAGGAACTAGAAGAAGAATTTCCCGGCAGCGGCGAAAATATGATAAAACAAAGTGTGTGGCTCTTATTTATAGCTTCCTGTTCGGTTTGAGTAAAATCTCCGTGTTGAAGGCCGTAATTTAACCAATAATTGTTTAACTTTTACACATTATGACTTAGATGTAGAGTTGTCTCATTGGCACTCATATCATATCTTCCTATTTCTATTCATTGCAAAAAACACCAATGAACTCAAAGTCAATTTTAAAAACATTTTATAATGATAGCTACAAAATTATCCTCTCTTGTATATACAATTATACCGGTATGGATGATTGGTTGATTAATTTGTTGATTGATTGCTTTTAAACGCCACTTTCAACACGATCATGCTACTTCGTGGCAGTGAGTTTATATAGATGGAGGAAGCCGAAGTCCCCGGAAAGAAACACCGACTTTCGGAAAAACTAATAATTCTATTCAACTGAGATAGGAGTCGAGCTTAACTGCCACGTGTGGGATTCGAACTTACAACCTACATGTAAGTGTTGACAGGCTAGATACTCGGACCACTCGGCCACCGAGCCAACCCCCCCCCCCCCAAAAAAAAAAAAAGGAATGAAAGGAGATATGGGATGACCTTCAACTCGGTGCATGACATTTGCTTGCATCTTTTTATTATGTTTTCATGCATTTATTGCACACTTACATGATTATGAATGTATGCTTGACGTCCAGCGGAAAATTGATATATAAAAGACTATGTGGTATGATTGCCAATGAGACAACTCTCCACAAGACACCAAATGACACAGAAATTAACAACTATAGGTCACCGTACGGCCTTCAACATAGAGCAAAGCCCATACCGCATAATCAGCTATAAAAGGCCCCGAAATGACAAATGTTAAACAATTCAAACGAGAAAACTAACGGCATAATGTATGTACAAAAAATGAACGAAGAACAAATACTGGTATGTAACACATCAACATACGACAACCACTGAATTACAGGCTCCTGACTTGGGACAGGTGCATATTCGTATGGGAACATATTAATGTGAAATGAATATTAACCCTGTTTTGTAATAGCCCGACCCCCTGAGTCGGATTTTTAACATGCTACTTCGCAGAAATCCATTTCAGCTTACGGTGTTACCCGGACAGATTATTCTGATTCCGAGCCGAACAAGTCTTTGATTTTACTCCTTAATTTAGCAGGGAAGCATCAAATACCAATTTAAAATTCTTTGGTTTTAAACCGGCCGGAATTCGCACCTACGACCAGCAACACTAGAGGCTAACATGCTACCATGAAAGCACCGCCACTAGACAGTTTCTCGTAATATAAAAGGAAATCCGTTCAGATATACAACTCCGTAAACAGGGCTAACATACTGACCATTGATTTTTTTGGGGTGATTGCGGGGGAAAGGGGGCATGTTTTTTTGTAAATGTTTGATTCCAAGTTTCTTGAAAGATATTTTATCTTTTTCAGGAGGGAATCAAAATAATTGTTTCCATTAAAATGAGAGAAAAAATAAAACAATAATGAAATTAAAAAAAAAAACATATTATTTTAAAGTTGAAAAATATGTTTGTCCTGGAACAAGAAAGTACACGTCCTCCTGCCCACACTTCATGTTGACCGTTGACCGTGGGGGCATTCCGATGTATTGTCGCAACAGAGATTTGACTTTCGATTTTGACTGGTACATGTAACCGATCGTATAAAAACGCAGACATAATCGAGTGCAAAATAACATTCCTTGTCGCTTCAAGTAATACTCATTAAAACATTTTTTTAGAACATATTAAATTAATAATATGAAAATTTTGCGTCGTTAGAAATATATTATACATTTGTAAGTAATATATATGCACACGTACAGAACAATTGTGTCAACGCATGCGGAAGAATATCTCAAAAACGTTTATGCGGGAAAAATGAATGCCTACATAAATCCAAACTATTAGAAAATCCGAATTATTACAGAAGAGTTTTCACCATGCACTTGCACTGCACTATTATTAGAATAAAAGAATAGAATGCTATAGCATTTGGATCAAAATTATGTAAAACTATACATGTAACTGTTATATACAAATATTAATTTAATATATAACAACAAACCAGAGTATACTGATTTGTATCACTACAATATAATTGTGATTACGGTGAGGTTGAATTCCCTGTCATTTATTCATCATCCAAGCACGAACTTGTCTCAGAAAAAAATATATCTCTGTAAGTTAACCTCACTTTCAGGTATTGAGATGTGATTTTCTTTTAGACAAGTGCGTGTGACCATCCACGAGAACTTGCGGTCATCCGATGTTCAGTACTTTAGTCCTTTGATACTGTTTGTTCTAGTAAATATTACATCAGCCAATGAAATTCAGCCTTCACATTTTTGAAGGTGTATATAAATCCGATAAAACCGAGAATCCCAATGGTGACCTTTAAACAGAAAATAGAATGGAGCGTTTTCAGATCCGCGTAAGCATAGCTTGGACACACAATATCTGTAATTTAATTAGATTTGTGTCTGAATGAACATAAAAACACTGTATTTATTTTTTGTTTACTGAGGCCTGGTGGTCTCTGACAGATAGAGAGTTGTGTTTTCAATTTTTCTAAGTGAAGATTTACGGCGGTGACTTTTAATATTTTGCGTTTATCTTTAAAACTACAATAGATTAAAAAAAATAATAGTGCAATGTGTCTGAATTTATTCTATGGTAAATTTTAAGGTCCCATTTAGGGCAATTTTGGTTCTTATGAGTTTTGTTGTTTTATTGCCTATTATCTTGATACTTATTTATAAACCTTTTCTTAGCAAAATAGTTTTCTCGTCTGAATTGTTTTACATTATCATCATGGGGCCTTTTATACTGACTATGCGGTATGGGCTTTGCTCATTGTTGAAGGCCTTACGGTTACCTATCGTTGTTAATTTCTGTGTCATTTTGGTCTCTTGTGGAGAGTTGTCTCATTGGCAATCATACCACATCTTCTTTTTTTATATTATAAGAACAGATTTAAAAATAAGTAAATTATAATTATTGTCATTTTCAATTTTCATCATTGGTGGTGGGGACGGGGTAGGAAAGATGGGAATTCCTCTAATTTTTTTCCAATTCATTACCGTGAAATAGGAAAAAAACAACACAATCAAAGACATAAACTTTACACCCCCCCCCCCTCCCCACCCCCCTAAAAACCCCACCAGAGAACAATTACACACACCTTTCTCAATACATTTGTTCTTAATAACAAAACAAAAAACCGCATTAAATTCCTTTTGCATTTATAATTTATATAAGTTTAAAATAGCACGTCAATAGTGGATCTAGAACTTCAAGTGTGGAAGTTGTTTGCGACTTGGAATTTAATTTGGATATGCCGGTTATGGTCTCATTGATATTTATCACTCCTTCATTCAATATTACTATTTTCAGATGAAACCATACTCTGCTAGAAGAAATTATTTGTTGAAAAAAATAAGGATTTAGATTTTAACAGATGAGGCTAGCGGAGCTATGCGTAAAATTGACGTCTTTCGAGTCAAAACTATTAATTTTTACTGGGGAGGGGGGAGTACGATGATGGTCGAACCCTAAAGAGTTAGGGCAAGTATGGACATAACCATTCCAGCTTTATACAGGTCTGAATTTGAATTAATTCATTATTTAATAACTGACAAATCATAGGTTTATGACACATAATAAATGTAGTCTAAGATTTTCAAAAGTTGAAATTGGGCAATTACCTATTATATTGTCCAATATCCGAAATCTAAATATATTGCTAGATTCAACATATCAAAGAACCCTAAGAATTGCTTGTTTTAAGTGCTGTTTTGGCCCCTTATTTCTAAAAAGTTTTTGTCTGGCAACAAAGTATTTACGCACAACGAACACATCGCAAAAACATTATACTGCGTCAAATCTATAAATATAAACAATTGAATACCACCATTTTATTTTAAAAAAAATCAAAATTAAAGGCTCCTTTAATTTCTTCCTATCCCCTCTTTATGGGGGTTGCAAATGACCGGTCCATTATATTGGTCATTACCCTATCAATGTCCGGTTTTTGTCCATTTTTGAGTCTTTCTTCAGAAAAGTGATATATAAAGACAAACTTCCACAGCTAAAATGATCAGCAAAGCAAACTTTACAAAACAATGAACATACTGGAAATTCATGTATTTACTTCTTTAAAAAAAAAAGCCGCTAACGCAAGGTATAAAGATATTGTCAAATATAAGCCTAGTACAATGAGCATAGAGCATGGCATAAAAGAATCATTTCTTTAAATTAATAACTTTAACTGTATGCCCATTATTGCAGACCTCGTATGTTCATTAATGTAGACCCATTGATTAAAACTAAACTTTGCAATTCACAATTTGACAATTTTCCAATACTTACTGAATATCTGGTGTGATTTTTTCATCTTAAATCGAGGAATAAACATGTCAAGGTTTTTTTGTTTTTTTTCCATCTCAACCATTTTCCAAACGATAGCTACAGATTTGATCCGGGTTTATATTTATTCTGCAGAAGCAGATCGGAATCAGTTATGACGTAGACAGTAATCATTCTAATCGTAATCATGTTCATTGACCATAACGACGATGAAAGCACATCATATAATGACATTTCGACATCATATAATGAAGTTAACCGAACCACATGATATAAGATTACAAGCACATAATATAATGACACAACCACATCATATAAAGATGTTTGCACATAATATAAGGGAAAATGCACATCATATAAGGGTGTTTGCACATCATATAAGGATGTTTGCACATCATATAAGGATGTTTGCACATCATATAAGTATAACTGCACATCATATAAGTACATTTGCACATTATATAAGTATATGTGCACATCATAAAAGGATATTTGCGCATCATATAAGAATGTTTGCACATCATATAAGTATGCTTGCACATCATATAAGAACATTTGCACATCATATAAGTATTTATGCACATCATATAAGTATATTTGCACATCATATAGAGATGTTTGGACATCATATATAGATACTTGCACATAATATAAGCATATTTGCACGTCATATAAAGGTGTTTGCACATCATATAATGACAAGTGCACATCATGTAAAGGTAAATGCACATCATATAATGACAAGTGCACATCATATAAAGGTAAATGCACATCATATAATGAAAATGGTCATAACAAGACAGTTTTGGCGTTCCATATTTTGACACTGTCAACTATTAATAGGGTCAAGCAACATTTTTGAAATGATCAATTCATGTTAGCGTTAAGGTTGTTATAGGTACTCAAGTTTAGTGATATTTGGCCTCAAAATTTCCCAAAATGCAACTCGTCGATATAAGACAATATCACTATTTGATATAAGAAACGTTTTTATGGATTCGCTTCTTCCATAGACTGATATAGTTCGTGTGTAAACAAATTCACAGTATTTCTGAAGACATTCTTTAACTGCAGACAAACTTTGTGTCAATATGATAGACACCCACTGTGTGGAAAGTGCAGATTAGCCGGCAATGTACCGTTGTACATGTATTTACGGAATTTTGTGAAACTTGGTTATCATATAAAAGTAAGTCCTCAGATTTGCTGTTTAAGTGTAACGTTTATTGAAGCCATGCAGGACTGTAGATTCACTAAAATCTAATCCTGACAGAAGATGTCTGGGTTACAATATTTGCTGGCTAATAATTGAATAACTGAAAGAGCCCTTTTAAAATAGTGAAATAGTACAACAAAATCTAACATAAAATTGGTTACCCATCAAAGTATTCAATAAAATATACATAATACAATACCTATCTGGCCTAAATACTTTTATTTTTACCTCTCTTACATCGGCTATGTCTTGTCCTTTTGTTATTGTTTTGGGCTATGAACTATTTTTATGAAATAATAAGGTGTTTTCCCTTTTATGACAATTTTTAACTAATTTATCTCAAAAACTATAATAGGTTTTCAATAACGTTTAACAGCAAATTTGATCTGCAGTTACATAAGATCTAAAAAAAAATGTAAAATAACCGAAACCATACATTGAAACCTTATAGTAATATAAAACTGCTTTAAGGGCAGTTTTGATCCTACTAGTATATTGAAAGTTGTATATAGGCTATTTTTCACCTGTTGAAATCAAATTTGTAGTAACAAATGTTTACCTTCATGTGATAATTTTTGTGTAAAATGAGGTAAAAACTTCATCATATATTGTTTAAAATTCGGATTTGTTCACGTATTTTTCCTTTGGAAAAAATAACATAATATATAACATTTTTTTTTTAGAGATAAACACAAGCTCTTATTTGTTAAATTATTTGTAATATCTATTCTTTTTAAGTATCATTAAAATGTGTGCATTTTTTTTCGAATAAATAACTCATTTTACTCAAATGTTCATAAATTTTGGAAAAAAAAACCGTATTTTTTGGCTGTATATTTATCAAATTTAACAAAATTGTACCATTGACTTTTAGCTCACCTGGCCGAAAGGCCAAGTGAGCTTTTCTCATCACTTGGCGTCCGGCGTCCGTCGTCGTCCGTTGTCGTCCTGCGTTAACTTTTACAAAAATCTTCTCCTCTGAAATTTAACCAAACTTGGCCATAATTATCATTGGGGTATTTAGTTTAAAAAATGTGTCCGGTGCGCCGCCCAACCAACCAAGATGGCCGCCATGGCTAAAAATAGAACATAGGGGTAAAATGCAGTTTTTGGCTTATAACTCAAAAACCAAAGCATTTAGGAGCAAATCTGACGGGTAAAATTGTTCAACAGGTCAAGATCTATCTGCCCTGAAATTTTCAGATGAATCTGACATTCCGTTGTTGGGTTGCTGCCCCTGAAATGGTAATTTTAAGGAAATTTTGCTCTTTTTGGTTATTATCTTGAATATTATTATAGATAGAGATAAACTGTAAACAGCAATAATGTTCAGCAAAGTAAGATCTACAAATAAGTCAACATGACCGAAATGGTCAGTTGACCACTTTAGGAGTTATTGCCCTTTATAGTAAATTTTTAACCATTTTTCGTAAATCTTAGTAATCTTTTAGAAAAATCTTCTCCTCTGAAACTACTGGACCAAATTTAACCAAACTTAGCCATAATCATCATTGGGGTATATAGTTAAAAAAATGTGTCCGGTAACTCGGCCAACAAACCAAGATGGCCGCCATGGCTAAAAATAGAACATGGTGGTAAAATGCAGTTTTTGGCTTATAACTCAAAAACCAAAGCATTTTAAAAGAGCAAATCTGACAGGAAGTAAAATTGTTGATCAGGGTACGATCTCTCTGCCCTGGAATTTTCAAATGAATCGGATAATCGGTTGTTAGGTTGCTGCCCCTGAATTGGTAATTTTGAGGAAATTTTGCTGTTTTTTGTTATTATCTTGAATATTATTATAGATAGAGATAAACTGTAAACAGCAATAATGTACAGCAAAATAAGAACTAAAAATAAGTCAGTATGACCAAAATAGTCAATTGACCCCCAAAGGAGTTATTGCCCTTCATAGTCAATTTTTAACAATTTTCTTAAAATCTGAAGATTTTCAATAACATTTTCCACAGAAAGTACTGTTATAGATAGAAATAATTGTAAGCAGCAAGAATATTTAGTAAAGTAAGATCTACAAACACATCACCATCACCAAAACACAATTTTGTCAGGAATCCATCTGTGTCCATTGTTTAATATTCACATAGACCAAGGTGAGCGACACAGGCTCTTTAGAGCCTCTAGTTTGTAAATAGGTACGAATAATCTTCATACGTAATTTAACCAAATGTCATTTTAAAAACAAGGGGTTCATTAATTCCCTTCCAAGTTAAATCAGTTTGAAAGATAACAATCAGTCGAAAAATGCATTTTTTCCCAATATGTCACAGTTTGACGTCGCGAAAATAACACTTTACATTAGCAACATCATAACCTCCCCTGTAATTGTATCGTATGCCCTGAAATTACAATTTATGACTCTTTTTCCAGCAATATAAGATCTGAGAAATTGTCAAAATGAAAAAAAATATAGAATGTCACCATACAGGAGTTACAGCCCCTAAATAACAATGTTTGCCCCAATCTGTTATATTTTAGGAGATAGGTAGAAACTGCAAATATGATTTAAGAAACCAGCAATACAAGACCTATGAAATGCCAAAATGACCGAAACTATTGGATGACTCGATTTCTAAAAAATTTCATTTTTTGGCACAAACAATTTTTATAGACAGGTAGAATCTTATAAAAAAATATCATGCTGCTTGTGCTGCTCAATCTGCTAATACAAAAATCTTACTTTCAAACTGTAATGTACGCTATTGTACATACATATAAATTGTCAAAAGGAACATCATGAAAAGAATTGACTGTCCCACTGGTATCTTTCGTCCCTCTTTTACACAAACACACTCTATTGTCATGTCGTATTATGTACACTACAAACATGCCTACATATTACTAAATGAAATAGGTCAATTATATTTCTCTACTCAAATATATACACATCAGGTCACATGTTGTCCGTATAATGTCAAAATGTTTACCGTAACATGTCAAAAAGTTTACTGTAACATGTACATTAGGTAAATATAGATAACTGTAACCATGGAAAATCCCACTTTTTTCACTGAAAGGATAATTGAACCTGTTTAGATATCACCCAGATACATATTCATCCACTAGATAACTTTGATCCGCCGGTTAACCCTGAACTTCCGGTTAATTCTGAACTGCTAGGTTAACTCAACCGCCGGTTTAATCTGAACCGCTAGGTTAAATCTGAACCGCCGGTTACCATATCTATATAAATAGGGTGCAAACATTAATCCACCATTCTGCCTCTGATGAAGGTCCTTTTTGGACCGAAACCGGTCAGGCTATGAAACATCACCAGGCGCTGTTAATTATGTGTATTGGTATATATACTATAGTTTTATGTATATGAGACAATATCTGAAAAAGTCTAATTTTTGGCAATAAGAAAAAAAGAAAAAAAAGTCTTTAGACCCGGTATTTTAATTTCACAAGTCGAAGAACACACATTTGTGATCTAGGAACTGTTGTTTGTAATTCAAACAATTGTCAAATGTGGTAACAATTGCAATTTAAACAAGAGTGCACACGCTGAAATGTCTCGCCTTCTTTACTAATTATTTATATTATGTTGATAGACCTAAATATAAAGCTTTATTACAACTGTCACATAAACTCAACATTAACCAAGAAAACGAAACATTGATCAATGAACCATGAAAATGAGGTCAAGGTCAGATGAACCATGCCAGGCAGACATGTACAGCTAACAATTCTTCAATACAACAAATATAGTTGACTTATTGCTTATAAATTAAGAAAAACAGACCAAAACACAAACACTTAACACTTAGCAATGGACCGTGAAAATGAGGTCAAGGTCAAATAAACCTGCGTTACAGACATATAGATCATAAAATATTTCCATACACCAAATATAGTTGACCTAATGAATAAAGTATTAGAAAAAAAGACCAAAACTCAAAAACTTAACTTTGACCACTGTAACCATGAAAATGAGGTCAAGGTCAGGTGACACCTGTCAGCTAGACATGTACACCTTACAATCATTCCATTCACCAAATATAGCAGACCTATTGCATACAGTATAAGAAAAACAGACCAAATCCAAAAAATTAACTATAACCAGTGAACCATGAAAATGAGGTCAAGGTCAGATGACACCTGCCAGTTGGACATGTACACCTTACAGTCCTTCCATACACCGAATATATTAGACCTATTGCTTATAGTATCTGAGATATGGACTTGACCCCCAAAACTTAACCTTGTTCACTGATCCATGAAATGAGGTCGAGGTCAAGTGAAAACTGTCTGACGGGCATGAGAACCTTGCAAGGTACGCACATATCAAATATAGTTATCCAATTACTTATATTAAGAGAGAATTTAACGTTACAAAAAAATCTTAACTTTTTTTCAAGTAGTCACTGAACCATGAAAATGAGGTCAAGGACATTGGACATGTGACTGACGGAAAGTTCGTAACATGAGGCATCTATATACAAAGTATGAAGCATCCAGGTCTTTCACCTTCTAAAATATAAAGCTTTTAAGAAGCTAGCTAACGCCGCCGCCGCCGGATCACTACCCCTATGTCGAGATTTCTGCAAACAAAAGTTGCAGGCTCGACAAAAATGGTACAAAAAAAATCTAGTTCTTTCCTGTTACCAAAATGATTAAATTTAAAAAAGTTTCTAATGGGAATAAAGAATAAGTTTAAGACACTCTTTGTGGTTTACTAGTATATCCTGCAATAGTCTATCAAATGCCAATTATTGATTTTAGCATTTGTAATACAAAAGGTTCAGAAATATACTAAAATATAGTGAAAGAAGTCGGTAACATAAAAGAATCTTGAGTAACAGGACAACGGTAACAGGACAGAGTTGGTAACAGAAAGGATTTTTTTTCTCAATAAAATGCTTTATTTTATAGTTTAAGAAAAAGACATCATTTCACATTGGTCACAATTAGAAGATAACAGCAAACAATGTCAATTATCCTTTGAAACTGTATTTGCAAGATGAAAAATCTGCCTAGGTAATGATAATTTCTAAAATAAATTCCTTTCTGTTAATTACTATCTACTATACCAGAATTGCACAACGTTCTCTGCTGTTATCAAAAGCAAAAAACCTTTTTTTTTTCCCAATATACTGTATATTACTTTGAAATTTATTTGATATGGTGATGATAACTTATATCAAATGAAATGGTTGACATATAGTAGAATGACGTTTTGATTCATCAGTGGAATTGTCTTGAACATCCTTCCTGTTACTGATTATGGTTATGCTGTTACTTTTTATCAGGTAACATGACAGACCGTAACAGAAAGGAATTACGCAGTACTTTTTGTTCATTTACTCAAATTATGTAGAGATTTACTTCGTTCTACATATCAATTTAATAAGATACTATAAAAACACATGTTCTGTCATAGTGCTGACAATGAAATATTCTCAAAAGGTACACAAAAGGCTGTAACATGAGAGAACAACAAAATTATTTTTCTCCATAATCTGATCTTTGGGGAGTTCAATTTATTTTTTTTATCCAACATATATAATATACAACAGTACAGTTATCAAACAGTTAGTTCATATATATAAATTTAATATAATACAACCTATCAGAAAATGTATAGAACTTGAAAATAACATTTTGTTGGGATTTTATAATGGTATCTTATTAAAAGGACAAACAAAAAAAAAGGTATAGAGAATCAATAAATAAAAGAATTAAAAGATGATTAAGAAAAAGAAAAAAAAATCAGTTTGATGTCTGCTAATTTTGTATAGTTGCTAATCCATCAAATTATCCTGTAAAGCATCTTGGTAAATGCACCAAGTTCGATTAAACTTGTCAAAACATTTACTTTTGATTGATATCTTCTTCTCCAAAATATAATGATGCTTTATTTTTTCAATCAATGCTGTTAAACTTAACTCTCCTTTAAAATATCTTGTATTATATATATATTGTTTAATCCAGAGAAAAATATTAATTGTTTTGAGGGTCATCTTTGTACATTCGTGACAAATTTCCAAACAAAAAAATATCCTGTGTAAATGGTATACTAATACCATTCTGGAGAAACCACATTTCAGTTTGCTCAATAAATTGTTGTACATAATAACAGTCCCATAGTATATGTTCAATTGATTCAAGATTCAGTCTTACAAAAAGTACAATATGGGTTTTGCACTATCCCAATTTTGTTTAAAAACAAATTTGTTGCCAGAATTTTATGATTAATTCTATACTGAAGCCATTGTAGCTTAGTATTTTTTGTAATAGCAAATGGTAGTTGAAAAATCTTTTTCCAGTTTTGATTTTCCAAAACTAAAATTGCTTTCCATCTTTTTACTCCTGTAGGAACAGTGTTGTTTTTGTTTAGCACCAAATACATATCTTTAGATCCCTTTTTGCTTTTGAGAATGGTCTTTATAACTGATGGTATGAAAGGAGATACTAATTTATAATCTCCCCTATTATTTTTTTTTGGAAGTCTTAGTTAGCATAGAAATTATACTATTATATTTCATGATGTCTATATCAATCTGAAAACACTCCTGAAATTGATAAAAATTTAGAAAGGTACCATTCTCCCCAACAATATCATTTACATGTAGAATACCTTTACTATGCAAGTCTTTGAAAAACACTGGTTTGTTGTCAATTTTGAATAGGTTATTCATCCAAATTGGACTGGAAAGAAAATATTCCCAGTCGTGCAAATTCATTTCTTTTTCAATTACCATTTGCCAAGCACCCAGTACATCTTTCCAAAATTTATTCTTAATACTTTGCTGTAGTTACTTTACATAGCTATTACCACAACTAAAGAATCTATCTTTATCAACATATGACAAAAATATATTTCGACATTTACAATCGTTTTTAAAAATTCTCCTTATCCAAGTACATTTCAAAGCATTTATAAAAGCATGTAAATTGATCATTCTTAAGCCTCCATCACAATAATCTTTTTGTATTACATCTTTTTTCACTCTATGAACTGGTGAGTTCCAAATAAACTTATACATAAGTTCATTTATCTGTTTAATAATATCATCACTTGGATTAGGTAGTGACAATATTAAATGATTTAAAATTGGCAACATTAGTGTCTTTACAACAGTAATTCGACCAATAACAGTAATGTTACGTCTAGACCATTGTTTGACTAGTCTTTTTATTTTTACAATATTTTCATCATAATTGATTTTAACTAGTTTATCTAAATCAACATGGATCTTACAAGAAAAATGTTTAAGTCAGACCAGAAAAATTAAAAAAATTCACTTGAAAAACCATCTGATCCAGGCGTTGTATTGCTTTTCACTTTTTTTAAAGTTCCACCAGCTTATATTTCACGTTCTAGTTTATCTTGTTCATCTAAAGTTAACTTTCTAACATTTACATTTTGTAGACTATTTTCAATATTTTTAGGTTTACAACATTCAACATCTCTGTTTTTGTACAAATTTTCATAAAATATTTTAACCTGTTTAAGTATTTCTTTTTGGTTAGTTACAATATCACCATTTTCTTTTTCAACCTTTGGAATAATCTTGCTGGTAAAACATGTAAAATTCTTAGATTTAAGTCCACAAAAGTAACTTGTGGATTTTTCTCCCTCTGTTATCCACTGTATTCTGGATCGAACTATTTTACCATGCATTTTTTCCTTTCTTAATTTTTCTAGTTCATTTGTTTTGTCTTCCAATTGCTGTATAGGTCCTGAGTTTACATTTTCTTCTAAAATATTAATGTCATCTTTTAATGTTTTTCCCTTTTTTTCTCTTTCCTTCTTTTTGAAGCTAGAGTATGAGATAGTTTTGCTCCTCACCTCCATTAATAGAGTTTTCAAAAAAAGTTGACTATTAATTGAAAAATGAAGATCATAATTATTCACTTCATTAATATTGTCAAAATTGTATACCAAGGCTGCATATTGTTTTTTTAAACTTAAACAAATGGAGTCATACATTCAGGAAATGATGCTCTTCACATTTCATTACAAGAAATAATTTTTTGGTCTTTCAAACGTGTCCACAGGTGGAAAAAAACCCAGCGGTAACAGGAGGGAAATTACCCCTGGGGACAACATTCAAGAGAACCTTAAAAATGCAAAATTTTCTTACATGCTATAGTTAGACGAAATATTAAAAAGAATTTTTAATTGGTTGCAGTTGATGCATTATATACTCGAGTTTATGCTGAAACTTAAAAGGAGTAGGTCCGGTAAGGGCCGATTTTGGCCTCAAATTTCAAGTTTATCTAACAAAAGTTTTTGGACACTTTTTAAACACTTAAGTGTCTATTTCAATTGATTCGATTAGTTTATGTGAAAGATTTTAACTGATTTAGTCAATAAAAACGCTCTGATTCAAGCTTTAATATGAAAAATCTATCAAATATGCCGAAAAACGTCACTTTTCAGATGGTTTTTGTCAAAAATGAATGTGGCCGCATCCGTGTTCATCCTCAATCTTTATATATGTTTTGTATTATCATCAAATACAACTTACATTTCAATATTATGAATGAACACGAATGCGGCCACTTTCATTTTAGACGGAAACCGTCTAAAAATGACCAAAATGGTAAAATTTTGAAGATTTCAGTAATTTAGCATGACTTAATGATGCTAAAACGCGATATTTGTGCATTGTATCGTCAAGAACAGCTCATATTTATGTAGCAGAAGCATTTTACTTTCCAAAATATAGCTTAAAGATTACATTTTCACAATTTTCTAAAACTGCTATATTTTGGGGCCAAAAAGGGGTCTTAGTGATCCAACTCCTTTTCCAAAAAGATGCCCGAATAAAATAATAATTTCTGGTGAACGGCGGGACATGAAAATTAGACTTTTTCAGATATTGTCTCATATACACATCACTTATTCTGATAACGCCAAATTATTGTAGTTTTCTCCCCCCTCCTTTCTCCTTCCCTGCTGTTGTTGCACTTGCTACATCCGCTGCACATGCTGCACGGGCGGCTTCTCTAAACACAGTTTCAACTCCCTCTGATGTTTTAGCTGAACATTCTAAATATTGTATCATATTAAGTGATCCTATAACACTTTCAGCCGTTTCAGTCGTGATCATTGATTTTTTTTCCTTTTGCAGTTTTTTTATAATTTGGTTATCTGTTCTTACGTCTTTTTTGTTTCCAACTAAAATTCTTGGTATTTCTGGACAATACGACTCTAAATCATGAAACCATTCATCAGCTACATTTGAAAAACTATCTTGATTATCTATTGCAAAGCACACAAGGAATACATCTGCTATTGGGTATGCTAATTTCCTCAGGCTTTCATAATTTTCTTGACCAGCTGTGTCAAATAACTTTAGGTCGACCTTTGAAACGAAAGAATATTTACGTTATCTTTGATATGTTTGTTGGTACAACTAATTATCTATTTTTTCGATAATATAGTTTTGTTCAGGAATGATTAATATTACCAATTCAATTTTATAATGGTTTTACAATATCAACAGATATATGTTTTGCACATTTCATTCCATTTTAAGTTCAATTTGGTCACTTTTCATTGTTTATTAGGTCTTTCCACTATTCTGTTAAAAGACCTATTGTATTTGTTCTGATTATTGTCTTCTTCAACCAAGTTTGTTACATGCTTTATTTTGTGGTTTCGCAAGATGTCGCATCGATTTTTTTACATATGATATTGAATTGTTATTGCATTTTTGAGACTGACCCTTACAAAAATGCTCGCTATATCCTCAGGATTTTGACAGAAGCGATACGAAGACTCCATCTGAGAATTATTTCCCCTAATGCATTTGAAATAAGTGATATGCATTTGTAACTGGTTACATTTGTATCCAAGTGATAGAGACATAGGGTCTGTTTATTTTAGGTCCTTGGTCCAAAATATAGAAAACTAGTTCAGGGTCAAATTCGACATTTTGACTTTTCCTTGTTGCTTGATCTCCTGTCACTTTTTAAGATATATATAAAAGAACTAGTGCAAAATGTTTGCCTAATTGGGATGAATATATATATATTTCATTTCGTTTGATATTGGGGTTTTCCCGTTAGGTATTTGTAGTAATTATATATAGATGGGAACTAGTGTATATAGTTTTAGAACTAGTTCTGCAAGAGTATGTGCTATTTATAAAGTTTGATGTTACGTGTACAAGGCACGAGAAAAGTTTTGGCGGTTTCTACGGGTGGCGTTTTTATGGTACTATATAAAGTTTGGCATTTTAATGTATTAGTATCGAAGGTGCTTGCAGTTACGTCGAATCGTACGAAGTTAGTCACATTAATGGTTGCTATGTTTATTACATGTATTTATATTATGTTGTTTGTATCGAAGAAACCTGTATTATAAAGTGAAATAAAATTTGTATCACAAGAGAAGATTATAATGTTACTGCGAGCAACTAACTCTATTTCTGTGTTTGTTTTGTTTAAAGCCTATTGAATTTAGAGTAGAAATACTTGAAATTCGGACGAGCAGGGCGAGGGAGAATTTAAGATACATTTGGTCTGAAACAATCCAATGACCTCTGACTGGACCTGATATGATTCAATTTAAGGTTAGTTGATTATTACTTAAACTTGGAACATGATAACCCTTCACATTGCGATAAGACGTGTCACGGTACTTGTCTATCCCAAATTCATGTATTTGGTTTTGATGTTATATATATATGTTATATTTGTTATTCTCGTGGGATTTTGTCTATGTGTGTTACATTTTAGTGTTATGTCGTTGTTCTCCTCTTATATTTAATGCTTTTCCCTCGGTTTTAGTTTGTTACCCCGATTTTGTTATTTGTCCATGGATTTATGAGTTTTGAACAGCGGTATACTACTGTTGCCTTTATTTTAGGTCATTTGCAAAGTGTTGGATGACATGTTACTTTGAAAAATATCAATAGGAAGTAACATTGAGTAAACCGGAAGTTACTATTTTTGCACTTGAATACAAACATACATATTCATACATACACACGAGTTGTGACCGGAAGTGAATTTCACTAAACCGAAAAACCTAATATCTCCCTTATTACAGGTAAAAGTATATAGAAACTAAGAAGAGATATTCATGTATGGAATCAGTATGAAGAAACCTATGCTTGGATTCCAAAAATAACTGCGAGTAAACCTAAGGTAGCATAGATAATTTATAAAATTGATGTGGAAAACCCTTAATTTGTATTTGTTTGCTTTTTATACTATAATTATTAAAGTTTCTGTACCTAAACACTCGCAAAAAAACTGAGTATATGCCTGACATGGAGTACCATATTGAAGTCATTTAGCATATTTTGAGTGAACAACTTGATTTGACCATCTCAAGTCAAATCTAAGACTTAAAAAATGGTACTTCGCAAGATCTGGTTTGCGCTAACCCAGTTTTAATTAGCGTGGGGCGCTGTCTTCCTGCGGATAGTTGTTCCAGTGTACTAGCACTATAAAGTCCTGCAACTACGGTAGGCTAGCACAAAGCAGTAAAAATTTACATACACCCTTTGGTTTTATATTTATTTTATTTTATTTTATTTTACCTATTATTTTTTTAGTACATACAAAACAACTCACTAATTATTTTTGCAAAACTCACATACACAAATTTAGGCTTATTTCGGTTTATACAAAATATTTGGAACATAAATTCACATACACAATTTGGCATATCAAAATCATCCGCTCTTTACTTGGCTGCTGGTGTACCAGGACAACGTTGCTGCCGTTCACTGCTGTTTGCTTGGCCAAACTTTCCTCCTGTTCCCACTTCTGGTGGCACCATGTTTATTAAATATTTATTAATTTATTTTTTATTTATTTTTATTTTTTTATTAAACAAAATTATCTTTATATTATTTTATTATATTTAGTTTTATATTCTTTTCTTTTCTTTATTTATTTACTTAATTCATAAATTTTTATTCATTTATTTATTCAAATATTTGTTTATTTTAAATTTTTATTAAACTTATTATCATACTTAATTATGTCAATTACCACATGGTAAAAATTAAATTATTTAATGCCCAAAAAGGCGCAAGCCAGGGCCGACCGTGCAAGGGCTGTATAGCCAGTCAAGGTCGTTAAAAACTTCCATTTGTTGTTGTTTGACCATCTATGGACACTTTAGAAGTGAGATGTAGTTTATGTGATTCTTTAAGTAATGGTTCATATATTGACCCTAATTTCATTGCCGTAAGAATAACTGATGTGGACTATAAATGTTTTCTTTGGTATAGACGTATGTTGTTTTTTTTTGTTTTTTTTTTTTAGAGTTTTAGAGATGTTTCCATATGACATTGATCACAGTTTTTTTCAAACAAAATCGATACTTTTAGATTATTGTTTTTCATTCATCCTACTAACCATTTTTTCGTCAAGTTCAACAGAGCTATCGATGGTTTCAAAACAAGTAGGTGTATATTCTTTGAATTCGTCGTCTTTAAATCTGAATAAAAGAGATGTCTTTCCACAGAATCCGTCACCAACTACAACTACATTCTTAGGTTTTGTGTTTTGTTCATCATTCGGTATGCTCTCTGAAACTGAAGTAAAATATGCATTAAATGGGGGAAGAGTTGAACATTGATCAACAAAAAATATTGAAACATGAATAAAAACTTTGCACTGACCTTGAACAGGCGCATGGACATAACTATACAATTTGTTTTTAAATGTATTTATATAAACACAAATAAAAAACTATATCATGGAACATGTATTACTGTTTTTGTTGAAATTAGATGCATAGGTTTCTGTAATTTTAGAAAAAAACACAAGTACCGGGTAAACAGATTTCCTAGATTACAACACGTTTTTTTCTAAATCTAAATTAAGATTGAGGGACGGTCATGTGGAATTTTTTTTTTCAAATTTGCAATCTGGAATGACATGTTCATGTTCAGTTGCCTGATCATGGCAAGAGTTTTCCTGAAAAAGACTTTTTAATAAGGAAAATCTTATATTGAGATGCTTAAAACACCAAATAATCCAATAACTATTCGGAATAGATTGGAAGTAGCTCTACTCTGTAAATATAGTACTTTTTATATTGTTTATTTAAACAAGCATACACGGCTACATGAATTAAACTTTTCCGTCATCAAAAACACAATCCAACCATGTTGAACACATACTAACTTGTTCTAGAATTCACATTTAAATTTAAAGGCGCATGTGCTTCTATCTGCTCACTTATTTTTTTATATATCTATAGACACTTATAAGTTGATCTGTAGATTACTTTTGTGTGTAATTAGACAGCAGAGGATTGGATTGACATTTATAACACACGCCATCTGTCACTGATATAGTTTTTCTTTTTTCACCAAGAACAACACATTTTGAGTTGACTACATAGTGAAACATTTTGTTAAAAAAGCAAACAGAGGGTTTTTATGAAAGTTTATAGTATATGATTAAAATATAATGGATCCATGAATTTGAAGATGAAACTTATTATTCAAGGGTTTCGTTATAAATTCGCTTCCAACTAGCTTTTTTAAAAATTTGAAAAACATGTTTTGTTGTTGCCGGAAAACATGGATTAAATTAATATGTTTTCAGCCATTTAAAATAGGCTTTAGGTTTTTATCTTGAGGTTTTATGTTGAAACGTTACATACATTTCTTTTGCTTCTAAAAGGAGTAGGAAATACATAGTCTTAAATTTTTACCTAGCATAAAACTCTATCTCAAAAATGTATACATAATTCAAAAAATGACAGCAATGAAGAAACATTGTTATAACGTAATACACTGTAAAATTGATGTAACTGAAACTTAAAATACAAATAATTCATTCAACAAATTACTTACTTAATTAATTATTACTTTTCTTATACACATTTTACTTCATGGTTCAATTGATTGACCGCTGCTTAATATGGCAAGCCGTTGTGGAATTTATTCCCTATTTATTAATATTAATATTAATAAATCATTTATTAATATTAAATATTATTTTTTAATATTAATAAATCGAATATTTAATATTAATAAATATTTTTTAATATTAAAAAATAGTCATTTTTTAATATCAATAAATAGAAATATAACAATCTAAACATAGTGTCACATTCATGACATTCATATTTACAACTGACTAAGTTCTCGACCGATTTACTAACTTGGGCCGACTTAGGCGAGATATAGGTATCTTTTTATTAGTCGAATATGACACGGAATTTCATTTTTTTTACATTCCAATATTAACGTCTAGTAAGCAAGGAACATATCACATGAAGATAACATATATGATATGAACATTTATTTTATTCAAGATCGACTCGCACTGAACAGTATTAATAAAATGTTAGCTCATAACTTATTGCCCACATATTTACAATAACATGTATACAATAATTGTCATTATCATTCATTCTACACAAAATTATGCATCGTAGTGTGGGAATGATTTGCTATTTGAATTTACCAAAAGCCCAACGTTGATTTGAATGTCAAAAGTATTTAAAAAGACACAGAATGTTTATCCTTTTATATCCATTTAAAATGAAAAAAAAACATATTATTTTGTTTATAACGTTCAGACTCGAAATTTTGACGAGCTTTCAATGATGAAACTTTTAGACAAATGTAACATTTAGTTTGTTTTCGTCATTAAAAACTTTCCAAAATCACCGTGCATTTAAAGATTGAAATCGAGACGGAATAATGTAGGTAGTAAATACTTACTTTGTTTTTGTTTCGAATTTTTGTAAATTTTTTCTTCTATATAGTTAGATTTCCAAAAGAAGATAATAACTGCAAAGATAAGTTTATATACATTGTTTAATAAAGGGTTCCAATCTTTAAAATTAGAACACGACTTAAAAAAATAGACTATATTCACTGGGATTCAAAAATAGAGTAATAGGTTTTTTGTTAGTAAACACAGACAACAAGGCAAGTATTTTAAAAATACATGTACACTAACATGATGTAGGTGTTATGTTAATATGAAGAAGTTGTACGTGTAGTTCGAGAAACGGACTAGCCTGTTTCGATTGTCTCAAGTGGCAAAGAGTAGCTAACGGAAACAATGAACAACTTTGAATATTGTCTACAGAAAGCCCAACATATTCAATTCCCATAATTTAAGAAAGACTGCAGTTACTGGTGGGTTAGTTGCAAACTATGCTAGAGATTGGAGAGGAGCTACTCAGATTAACCAAACTGTAAACTTAATGTTAACGGATCACTGAATTACAGGCTCCTGACTTGGGACAGGCACAAACATACATAATGTGGCGGGGTTAAACATGTTAGCGGGATCCAAACCCTCCCCTAACATGGGACAGTGGTAAAATGATACAACATAGGAACGAACTATAAAAATCAGTTGAAAAAGGCTTATGTAATGTTATACTACTGTTTCAGAAAAGGGAGAAGGTTTGGTACCATTAAAACGTTTAATCCCGCTGTAATTTTTTGCACCTATCCTAAGTCAGGAATCTGATGTTCAGTATTGTCCTGTGTTTATGTGGTTCATACGTGTTTCTTGTTTCTCGTTTTTTATAAAGATTAGACCGTTGGTTTTCCCGTTTGAATGGTTTTGCACTAGTTATTTTTGTGCCCTTTATAGCTTGCTGTTTGGTGTGAGCCTAGACTGCGTGTTGAAGATCGTGCCTTGACCTCTAATGGTTTACTTTTATAAATTGTGACTTGGATGGAGAGGTATCTCATTGATACTCATACCACATCTTCTTGTGTTTATTAACTTATTAGATGGACAAAAATACAAGTGAACGTGGCCACGTTCTCAAATGATAAAATTGTTTCTTCGTCTTATCAAAAAGAACTTTTCTACAAAATAATTGAATTGTATAGATACAATTTCCTTGATTATTCCCCAACCTACATTGTAAAGGACAACTATGATTCTAACGTCAAATGTACCGATGATATAAACAAAATTTGAACTTGTTTTATCCACAATATATCTATTGAGTTAACTTGGTAGATTGATTCTACAACAGACAATCGATATTCCAATGAGAACTTATTGTGAACCCCTACTAACCAAATGTTTTTTGTACTTAAATGAAGCAACATTCATTCAGAACATATAGCAAGGGTCTTTAATTTTACTTTCAGATATTGATGATGTACTGTCCTGTCACTCACTATACAACTCTAAGTCGGTGTTTGCATCTCGTATTGCCTAGTGAACGGAAGTTTCAGAATACAATCAATACTTAAAGGTCTAATTCATAACTTGATATTGAAATTTATACTACACTCGTTCTATTTGAGCAGTCAAAATGCGTTGACCGTATATTTGTATGTCATATACAGTCACTGAAATGATATCACTTTTCCTCATGAATATTTAAATAGACATTGTCGAAATTATAATTTATTGTTCATACGACCTATTCAACTTGTTCTTGTATTCAATGTATACAACGACTTAAACTTATTTCTTTTGCAATTTTTATAAAAAGACATATTTCACTTTAATGTTTTTTGGTCTGTCAACTATAAATCATTATGTTTTATGCTAATGGTTGATATTTTAGTTAATTTTCAAACAAATTCATTCACCATCGATTGCGAATTTCAACAAGTAATGTACATTTCATCGTGTTGTTTATTTCTCCGCCTGCATGATATGAGGTCTTTTTTTAAAAGGGGAAAATTTTCCAATATTTAAATCAAATGATAATATTAACACATTAAACAACAATTGAAAACGTTTTTTTAGATTGCAGTATAAAGACAATAATAGTGCATAGACTTGACATATCATCGATATGTCAAGTCAATGCACTATTATTGTCTATGTATTGACGACTTTAGATTAGAATAACTGACAAACGTGATGACTTCAACTTAACATTTCTCAACATTAGCGTACCCTCTTACCCATCGTTTGGAGTTGACATATCTAAACGAATACATACATAGCATAAGGTGTTTACTCCGTCGCCATTATCTGGTCTTGATATTTTTTCATATTTCATTAGTTAAATTTGAACATCTGAAATTACTATTGTTCTTGTGGCCTAAATTTGTCTGACGACGTTTTTGACCAGTCGTCTCTATTTTTTAATGTTAGGGTAGATACTTTTGTCTGTATAGTCTATTTTGGTAACATAAATTAAACGTGGTTCCGTGCTTAAACATCCTGTCATTGTGTTATTGTAATTTAATAAATATTTGATATCTTATTTACAAATGGTCTTCCATTTAACTTTGAGTTAATACATATGGTTATTTAATTTTAAACATCAGCAACGGAATTTAGTGAAATCTTAATCGGCATGAATTTCAGGCTAATATTATATCTAAAGGTAGGAGGTAAGAATACCATTAAAAAATGGTTTCTTCCAAACTCAACATTAAACTTCAGAGTCCCACATTATTTGTGTGTGCCTATTCCAAATCAGGAGCTAGGCCTGTAATTCAGTGATTGTCGTTTTTTGCTGTTGTACATATTTTTTTTTCTTTTATTTGTACATTAATTAGTTTTCTCGTTTAAAATATTTTACATTTGTGATTTCTGGCCTTTTATAGCTGACTATGTCGTATGGGCTTTGCCCATTATTAAAGGCCCTACGACCCATAGCTTTTAGTATCTGTTTAATTTTATCTCTTGTAAAGAGTTGTCTCATTTGCAATTATACCCCATCTTCTTTTTTTTTTTATATCAAAGGAAAATTCAAATCGGTCTTTAATCAAATAGTAAAATCAGGAGCTCAAACATACTTCGTTTATTTAAAGACAGATGCGTTATGTCATATTTGCATAACTTTAATTTTTAATGCAGCGTTGAAATTATAACAAAGGTATTTTAACTCCATTACAATACTGTAAATTGGAGAAAAGGCTGAATAATAGTTGAAGTTAGAGACATAATGGAGAAAAGGTGATTATTAAAAATCAAACAATTTCCCTCCGTGCTCATGGTTTCGTAAAGAAAAAAATATAAGCTGACCATTGTATCTATACTAGTGCTTTCATAATGAATCTACATTGAGAAGTCATTTATGAATAGCATGTAATTGTGTGTGGAAAGCCATGTACTACGACAATAAGAAGAGACAAACGTGTTTTTTTTAACGAGAAGGATATAGTACTTTTAACAGGCTGATAAATCATTTGGCATGCATATTCCCAATATGATGTTTATCTGGTGTTGTTGGAATAAAATCAAATCTTCGTCAATTGGTTACTAGTATTTAAAAGATAATGCATTGAATAATTACCCAGTAGGATCGATATGATCACCAATGTGAACGTTACAGCTGCTGCTATCTTTGAATTGGAAGCTGAAATAAATAAATAACTTCTATTTTTAACATGCATTTCACTCTTATTTCAATAAGATATATCTTAAATCTAATGTTTTTTCTAAGACAAAAGTTTGAAAATTCCGCAAAAATAGACAAACTAGCGAAAAATGTTATCATTCACTTTTTTAATATAGCAAACGATGATTATAGTAGGTTGAATGAGATTGATGTAGCACTTGTCCGAACTGTTGCCATAAGCATTTATTTAGTTCTCTACTTGCAAACCACAATTTTATTCATTTAATGATAAAAAATCAATAAGATCGCACATTAAATTACAAAAATCAAGACGACAAATTCTTAGAATTATTGAAAGTACTCAATCTTTTAAGATATCATTATTTTAGTACAATTATATTTTAAACTGTAATCTACATTCTAACTTCTAAATCATGTTTGTCATACAAATACACCATTATATTATTTAAAGTTCCTGTGTCAAAGACCAAACTGCTATGCTTGAAATCGAAGTTGTTGAAAAAAGATTGGTTAAGGAATTTGTTTCATACAATGGGTATCCAACACTTTGGAAGTTCATTTATGGCAGAAGGTATTGTTTACTGTCGTTGTTTTTTATTACAAAATTTGAAAGCATTTTGCAAACATTATTTAAAATAAAATATAAACCTTGCAAGCTTTTGATTGTAAAAGAGGGACGAAAGAAATCGAAAATAAACTGACAACGCCATGGCTTAAAATGAAAAAGACAAACAGACAAACAACAGTACACATGACACATCATAGAAAACTAAAGAATAAGAAACACGAACTCCACCAAAAACTGAAGGTGATCTCAGGTGCTGCGGAGGGTAAGCAGATCCTGTTCCACATGTGGCACCCATGGAGTTGCTCATGTTATAACAAATCCAGTAAAAATTCAAAACGGTAGGTCACACTCATGAAAGGGAAGGGATTGTAGTTACGACGTAAGGAACATATCCGATATCATCTGTGCAACAGTTATTTCATAACGGTCAAATAACATAGTTACAGCCATACCTAAATAAAGGTAACAGTAGTATACCGCTATTTAAAATTCATGATTCAATTAAGAAAATCAAATCAGGGTATATAATATAATAGTACATTACAACATTAAACCGCAAAATACCGAACACCTCCCATGAATGTAAGACAGCACATCAGTACACCACAAACGATACATTAATTGATATTCACATGCATGGATAAGGTCACAGTTTCCACGATAAAGTAAAGTTTTACATGATTAAGTTCTGAATGTTGAATTATTGGATTTTTAAAAATCTATTGTGTTTTAAAATGCGAATTTGATAGTAAATAGGTAATAATATAACTCACAATATGGGTTGTGATAGTCAAACTTGAAATTATTCCACTACATTTTTACACACACAACAAATTTTGTCAATTGTCAATTATATATTTCCAATAGAATGACATACGTACGTAACTCGACGTAAGGACTTCAGAAAACTGGTTATTGCCAACCATTAAATTTGATTAAAGACGTCGCTCAAGTTTAAATTATTCAAATTATTCCAAGATATTCAAAAGCTCTCACGGGAATTTTTGTCCATATGAAATAACTTTATCATGACGAAAAATGATAGAAATCTTGAATATTTACTTGTCACGTGGTTTTTCAGATTCCCGCCTTTACTTTAACTGATATAATATCATGTATACACTATAAATCATTATCATACGTACGATTTGAGTTATCAATCATGGTTCTGATTATGCCATGTCTTTATCAGTATACATTGGAGATGAACGCCCCATTATATTGTTTTTCTGTCTTTCTATGTTTTTATTATATTTGTTGCGGGGAAATATTTGGAGGGTATTTGTCTGACAATTTCAGAAATATCGCACCAAAGTTTGTTAAATTAAACTAGATGCTATAAAGAGCATGTGTCGCTTACCTTGGTCTATGTGCATATCAAACAAAGGACATTCCTCAACTTTTTAGAAGAGAATACACTTTATGACAAAAAGCTCTATTTTGTTGATCTAGTATTACTGATCCATTAGTCTGTAAAATTTCTTTGACCTATTAATAGATCTTGCCTTGCTGATATTGTTTGGGATTTAAACTGTGTATTTGTCTATTATAATTTAAATCATATAAGGCATAACAGAAAACTAATGTTTCTCTGTAAATGTCATAGTTTTCAAGCTTGTTCAAAATCTAATTTAAATTAAGAAATACCAATATTTTTGATAAAGCATACCTTTTTTACTTCTAAGTTCGTCACTTTTGTTGGACGCTGTTTTTCTACAAATTAAATAAATCTTATAAAGATTAAACCTTAAACAGAAAGAAGTTCTGGTTCATATAGTGATATGTTTATCTTTATGGACATAAATGAACTACTTAAATTGCAATTTATGATAAGGTGATGATTTCAACTTTCCAATAATAGACTTCTCATTCATCAGCAAAATATTCCCTCGGCTAAATTGATTGATCATTACATTTATCACTAAACATAACGCTCGTTCATATTCTCACTATAGTGACTTCATTGATAAGGGTGCACTTCCACAAAAACTGCTTCAACACGGTTATGAGAGAAAATGACTGAAATCGTAGAAAAGTATTTTTTTCGGTGACCATCAATCACACATTCTTGGACTAATATCGATATGTCGGTGTCTCTAACAACACGTTTACTAGATCTTAGATCATGAGATGCCAATAAAATCAGTTAATCTGTAAGTTTGTGAACTCGCATGGCAGGTGATAAAATTGAGAATGGAAATGGGGAAGGTGACAAAAGAGAAATCAACCCGACCAAAGAGCAGACAACAGCCGGAGGTCACCAATGGGTCTTCAATGCAGCGAGAAATTCCACACCCGTAGACGTGCTTCAGCTGGTCCCTAAACAAAAATGTATACTAGTTCAGTTATAATGGACCTCATACTAAACTCTGAAATATACACAAGAAACTAAAAAAAAAATCATACAAGACTAAGAAAGGCTGGAGACTCCTGACTTGGGACAGGTTTTTTGAGATCTTAACCCTCCCATATACCTCTAGCCAATGTAGAAAAACAAAAACAAAACAATACGCACAGTAAAACTCAGTGCAAAAGAAGTCCGAGTCCGATGTCAGAATAGGTAACAAAAGAAAAAAAATTACAATGGTAAATAAATTCACAAGCACTACTAGCAGTTACTGATATGCCAGCTACAGACCTCAATTAAACTGATTTAAAGATTATGTCTTTATCATACGAATACCAAGCACAATACCCTCCGTTAGGGGTTTAGTATCATACCATCATTAAATGTATCAGAAGAATATAACCCGTATCATGCCAAGAAATGATTTTAGAATAAATTTGTTTAATTCCGATGCAAAGACCATATAAATGATTCAAATATGCCATCCTTAATAAACCTGACAACAGTATCGTAACTATATCCATTCTTTATAAGTTTTTTTTAAGTTTTTGTTGGTTTTTGAGCAGAATGCCGATTTTTTTGTGCTTTATAAAGAGTGTTACCATTAAGAATTGGATGTGATGCATGCATAGCAGGAGACCAGCCTATTTTAGATCCATTCCGAGTTCATGCAATTTCTTCAGGTTGGTTTTGTTTTTGTTACACCGATATGTCTCTACTGAATGTATTATTGATACTTTTATACCTTAGTTACAAACAGCACACTTGCTGATTTTTGGCATTTCTATGTATTTTTCTGTATTAGTGTATTACATTTATAAAAATATTATTTTTTAAATAAGGAAACATGGTAAATGTATGATAGCATATTAGGCTATCCACCATAGTTCAAATAAAGTGGATGTAAGTAATTATAGGCAACCGAACGGAATTAAACAATAAGAAAAAAGATTAGTCGGCTATACAGGACCCGACATGAAAATATGAAACAATCAAATCCAAAACTTTTATGGTCTAATTTATAAGAAAACAATTTACGAAAAACAAATATGACAGACATGTTCCTACGACAACGGATTTTTATACACCATCACTGTCCTGAACGACATCCCTTGCATTTTTAAAAAACATGTGATTTCAGAGGACAAAATACACCATATCACTGTGACAATATATGAAGTTAAAGCTATATTATATGTTTGGAAAATTACTTGAAAATAAAGGTAATAAGAATTACAACCAATCAAAATGTAGGATTTCAGGTTTCACGTTTGCTAATTGAAATGAACGATAAATATGATACATTTTTTGTTACTAAAATAGTATTATAAAGTTAGATTTTTTTAGGTGATTAAGTAATTTAATTCTCATAAATGTGTTACTTCCCCCTAAAGAATAACTGAGAGATTTCGCTTTTTGCTTAATTCGGAATATGATATATAACTAAGGGAAAATGAAAAAGCTTTATGAATGGTTTTGTTATCATGTATTATAACCATTCATTTCCAGAATGTCACTTAATATTAATATATTTTAAAAAGCTCCCTCTTACTTTCTCTTTTTAATTTAGCAAGCGGGACCCTATTCCTAGATATTTTAGTGCCTTAACATCTGCTCCTGATTTATACATGGTTCAAAGATCTGAATTATGTTATAAGCCGCAATAAGACAGTGAATAAATCATATCCTGCATACTCCAGTGTGTTAGACATTTCGGAAAATAGGCTGTTTTCATTAGCTGATAACTTTGAACAGACTAAGAGTATGAAAAGCAGACATTACTTCAGACTATGTTAACAAGCGCAAAAGATCGAAGGAGTCATAGCATGCCCCCTGTAATGAAGATTACATCTTATTCAGAAAGGAAAGGAGAATAAAAGGTAAAAAAGAACTAAACAACAGTCCAACAACGAAATTCGAGTTCGTTCTGGTTTCAGCCCTGAAGGTCGCAAAAGAAAAGTAAGATAACGAGCATAAACGTTTTGCTAGAGAAACTATTTAAAATTAGAAGAAAAATCTAAATGTACTTATAGACAATTGATTATGTAATAAAACGCTTTAGAAGAACATAAATTTCTTAATTACTACTCACATTACTTTGTTGCCATTGGTAGCATTCGGTTGTTTTCCAAAGACCTTTGAACAGCGATATTCTTTGTTCAAATATTTATTAATACACTGATAATCTGGAATTATAAAGAAATTATGTAAACAAAAAAGAAAATGGTAGTAACTGCTAACGGGAATATAAATATATCATGAATCGACAAGTCTTCGTTTTTGAAGGTCAACAAAAAGTCAGCAATTTGTTAATATGCATATTCCTGTAATTCCAACATATATTTTACTTTATTTGAAAAGTAACATATCAATGTGTTCCGGTTATAATTTCTACTCCAGTGTGAGTAATGCATATTATTCGTCTCAAATGTTAGATCTACAGTTTGCGTTTGCAATTTTCGTTCAATGTGGCATTCCTACCTTCAACGTGTCATTATCAAACATCATATATTAGTCATTAGAATTAACGGTACTAATTTTCTTGCACCAGATGCGCATTTCGACAATACATGTCTCTTTAGTGATGCTCGTGGCCTAAATATTTGAAATCCAAAGCTTATATAAAAGATGAGAAGCTATAATCCAAAAGGTCCAAAAAAGTATAGCCAAATTCGTGAAAGGAATCAGAGCTTTGCATTAGGGAGATACATTCCTTAATTTATAATAATTTCTATCATTTTGTAACAGCAAATTTTATAAACATAAAAAATCCGTATTTTCATGCCAGTACCGAAGTACTGGCTACTGGGCTGGTGATACCCTCGGGGACTAATAGTCCAACAGCAGAGGCATCGACCCAGTGGTAGTAATAAAATTAACGGTACTAATTTTCTTGCAGCAGATGCGCATTTCGACAATACATGTCTCTTCAGTGATGCTCGTGGCCTAAATATTTGAAATCCAAAGCTTATATAAAAGATGAGGAGCTATAATCCAAAAGGTAAAAAAAAGTATAGCCAAATTCGTGAAAGGAATCAGAGCTTTGCATGAGGGAGATACATTTCTTAATTTATAATAATTTATATCATCAACAGTCTTCCTTACAAGGGCGCTTAGTCGTTACAATTTACAATACTTCAATAATAAAACTTTCAGTAGCCGGGTGTTACCTTTATTATTGTAGAGCCTATGTTTTCAAATGGTCTAGCGCGTCGGGCATAGTGTTAGGTGATTTGGTGCCACGATATCGCACTAGGACATGTTCGAATCCCGGACAGCGAAGAACAAAATTTACAGATCTAACATTGTTATGCTGATATTTAGACGAATTATATATGCTGAATTTGTTTTCAGCCTTGCATCACCCTCGCTGGTGATCCGATGAAAAAAATATATCGTAGAGTTGTCACTGGTTCAGGCGTACTTATAATATAAATATATATATACTAGTCAACAAAAGAAACGATACAAGAGTTTTTTTTCAAATTAAAGATAAAGTTTTCCGCTCATTGGACCAATATTGAAGGTAGTAATACTTAATCATTATGGAAATATAAATCCGTTTAAAAAAAAATATTTTTTTGCTTTCGTGACGTTTTTTCGCGATTTCTTTTTTTTTTTTTACAAAATTTACATAAAACGACAATTTTAAAAATAGAAGTTCCAAATAATGATGCCAACCTCTCATTTGAAGGTAAAGACAGTGTTTGCCATCAATTTGTTTTTAAAAATCATACATTTTCTTCGTTTATTTGTTAAGCAAAGTTCGGCCCCACGAGAAATCGTTAAAATGTATACACTATCAACTGATTTACCATAGACAGTATGTGTACAGTGATATTCAAAAAACGGTAAAATCTTAAAACTATTCCGAAAGGTTCCAAAATTACTGTGTGTTGTTTTCATATCTAAAGCATTGATTTGAGACAAAAATAAAAAAAAAATTTTTTGCATTTTTTGAGATTTCAAAATACACTTTTTGTCCCAAAAATTTGAAAAAAACAATATTTTAACCCATTAGTTACAACATGAACATAACTTGATTAGCATATTGAATATTTTTAAACAAATTTGAAATTTCATTTAGTACTTAGAAAATTATGTGTCGATTTTTAATTCAACTTTCCGCAAAACTAATTTGCACCCTATGCTCATTTACACGGAATTTAGATACTTTCCGACAAGTTTTGATTTTCATTATCACATGTGCATACATTTCAAATGAAAGCTTTTTAAAATAGTGTATCTCATTTTGTTTTATATTTAATACTTTTTGATAAATTTTATTTTAAAGTCGTGTATCGTTTCTTTTGTTGACTAGTATATATAAACAAGTCTAAATAGAAAACAACGTTCAAACCTATGATTGCGTTGGATAAACACCGCAGTTTTTATACGTGTGTATGTAACAAATTTCGTTGTAGAGAGGTCTAAATACAGCACAAACAACATTTTCCAAAAGACCAAAGGAGTGAAAAAATATATTTTAACAAAACTCATTTGACAAGCAGGTCGATCAACTGGTGTTCTTAAACCCTGCTGACTGCCACTGGCGATCGCCAAACAAATTGATCACAAGGTGTAACAAAATGGATCTCTATATTAGTTTGATGTTCTTAAACCCTACTGACTGCCATTGGCGATCGCCAAACAAATTGATCACAAGGTGTAACAAAATGGATCTCTATATTAGTTTAATATTAAGTAGAAAACAATAAACTTGTGGCAAGGATGATGAACCACAACATGTGGCGCTAAACATTTTACACTATACCCGGATTTCGACAATTAATGTTTCTTCAGTGATGTTAGGGATCGAAAAGTGTTTGGAAGGCCATTTAACATACCTCAATTAAAGATAGGCCATTTAATTTACCTCAATTTAGGATAGAATCTTGAATTTTAATGGGTCGAAATAGGATGAACGGATTATATAACCCGGAGGGAAAATATAATACGAGGCCAAACGAAATAAATATAAACAAGTCTTAATTGAAAACAACGTTCAAATCTATGATTGCGTTGGATAAAAACCGCAATTTTTATACGTGTGCATGTAACAAATTTCGTTGTAGAGGGGTCTAAATACAGCACAAACAACATTTTCCAAAAGACCAAAAGAGTGAAAAAGTATATTTCAACAAAACGCATTTGACTAGCAGGTCGAACAAATGATGTTCTTAAACCCTGCTTACTGCCATTGACGAATGCCAAATAAATTGATCACAAGGTGTAAAAAAAATGATCTCTATATTAGTTTGATATTAAGTAGAAAACACAAAAACTTGTGGCAATGATGATAAACCAATATAAATATATATATATATATATATACTATGTTTTCCCATTTAACGCCTTTAATTATAAAGTAATTCGAAAAAAATAATCAGAAATAACACGATGTTTTAATTTATATCAATTATATAAATCAAAACATAAAGGTTATTCCTGATTAATTTTTCGAATTCTTTTATAATTAAAGGCGTTAAGAAACCTTGGTGACCCCACAGTTTAAATGTCTATCGTAGGTACGTCGTGAACAGTGGTCGTTACAGACAAACGTTCACGTAAATTGTCCCAGTCAATGGGTGAATTTAATGTGTCAATCAATGGCCACAGCCACACTGCTTTGAATTTCATTCTAAGAGAATTTTGAAATTTAATTTTATTTATATTTCTACTAGTGTGGACACAGAATTCAATTTTCAGTATATAAATGTATACAATGCAGGCGATTTGGTGTCACGATATCTCAGTAGCATGGGTTCGAATCCCGGCGAGGGAAGAACAAAAATTTGCGAAAGCAAATTTCAGATCTAACATTGTTGGTTTGATGTTTAGACGAGTTGTATCTACATAATGTACACAGCCATGTACCACCATCATTGCTGGTGATCCGATGGATAAATCTGTTGTAGAGTTGTCACTGGCTGAGGCGTACTTATAAATATAATTATTGTCTGTGACTGTATCTTGCATTAATTTGTAGGATCCTTTACTATAGATAATTGAGCTGATCTGTAACAATAACATCTCCATGCCTTATATATCATGTACTGTAGTACGACGCTAGATTAAAACTGACGAGGAAAGGTAACACACGGCCACCGAAAGCTTTATTACTGTGAAGCCCAGGTGGTCGTGTGGTCTAGCGGGACGGCTACAGTGCATACGATTTGGTGTCACGATATCTCATCGAATCCCGGCGAGGGAAGAACAAAAAATTTGCAAAAGTAAATTACAGATCTAACATTGTTGGGTTGATGTTTAGACGAGTTGTATATATATATATATATATGCTTTGGTGTCACGATATCACAGTAGCATGGGTTCGAATCCCGGCGAGGGAAGAACCAAAAATTTGCGAAAGCAAATTTACAGATCTTACATTGTTGGGTTGATGTTTAGACGAGTTGTATATACATTATGTACACATCCATGTATCACCATCATTGATGGCGATCCGATGGATACATCTGTTGTAGAGTTGTCACTGACTCAGACGTACTTATGAATATAATTATTTTCTGTGACTGTATATTACATTAATTTGTAGGATCCTTTACTATAGATAATTTAGCTGATCTGTAACAATAACATCTTCAAGCCTTATATATCATGTACTGCAGTACGCCGCTAGATTAAAAACTGACGTGGAAAGGTAACACATGCCCACCGAAAGCTCTTTTTTTGAGAGCCCAGGTGGTCGTGTGGTCTAGCGGGACGGCTGCAGTGCAGGCGATTTGGTGTCACGATATCACAGTAGCATGGGTTCGAATCCCGACGAGGGAAGAACCAAAAATTTGCGAAAGCAAATTTACAGATCTAACATTGTTGGGTTGATGTTTAGACGAGTTGTATATATATATATATATATATATATATATATATAAATTAAAATTCAAAATTCTCTTAGAATGAAATTCAAAACAGTGTGGCTGTGGCCATTGATTGACACATTAAATTCATCCATTGACTGGGACAATTTACGTGAACGTTTGTCTGTAACGACCACAGTTCACGACGTACCTACGATAGACATTTAAACTGTGGGGTCACCAAGGTTTCTTAACGCCTTTAATAATAAAATAATTCGAAAAATTAATCAGGAATAACTTTTATGTTTTGATTTATATAATTGATATGAATTAAAACATCGTCTTATTTCTGATTAATTTTTTCGAATTACTTTATAATTAAAGGCGTTAAATGGGAAAACATAGTGTATATATATATATATATATATATATATATATATGGGTATATCATCATTGCCACAAGTTTTTGTGTTTTCTACTTAATATCAAACTAATATAGAGATCAATTTTTTTTACACCTTGTGACCAATTTATTTGGCTTTGCTTTCATAAATTTTTGTTCTCCCCTCGCCTGAATTCGAACTCATGCTACTGAGATATCGTGACACCAAATTACCAGCACTGTATCCGCCGCGCTAGACGCTCAACCACCTTGGCTTTACTATATATACATGTACGTTTGTGATATATACGTTGTATATACTGTACATGTATTTACATAACTACTCTAATTATCAGCACAACAATGATAAATGCGCAAATTTGCTTGTTCTTTCTTTGCCGGAATTCGAACTCATGCTTAGATATAGGGACAACATCACCTGCACTGTGTCCATCATACTAGATCACTCGGCCACCTAGACTTAACAAATAGTTAACCTTTCACACAGTACATAATATATTTGGCATGATGCTGGAATTGATTGCAGATTAGCTAGATATATACAGTAGATCATTATTCTCACACCTCAGTTCTAATAAGTGTTTCATAGAAGATGTTTATTTGTTGAAATTAATCAGTTTTAACAAATTCTGAAGACTTCCAAAGTTAATAAACGTTTATTAAGTTATGGAAACAGTTTTCTATCCATTTTTTTTAATAATTGTTCACGAATATGTAAGTTATGTATGATATATTTCGAGCTGATAAACGACGAAATCGAATGTAAGTGTTATATTAAGTTCTTTGTTATCAGATGTTAGTTGAGCATTTAAAACAAAGTTTTGTCATTCGTCCGTTTATGTATCCTAATACTACAAAGAATATCTGGCAATCTTTGACATGATCTTTATAATTTTAATGCCAAGTGAGAGTGTTGATCCCAATGACACGATCCACGGAACAAAGAACATTATAGTGCGAGTGGAGCATCCGTGTACTATGCACGCATTCTTGTTGCATTGTGAAGTACCTTTTCATAGATTGGTTATACTATCCAAAGCAAAATTTATCATAGACTATTAGGAAAGAACTTTTTGTGCCCTTATTGATTTTAGAGCAGACATCAACTTTGCTTAATGATATCAAACTTTTGATCTCATGGAGCATGTTTTTCGCCTTTAAGTTACTTTCATTTTCGAGCAGCATGCAATAATTTTTGTATTGAATTCAAGGCTTTGCGAGAAGTCTTACGATAGTTTTTTTTTCACCTGGTGATAAAATCTGTCCTTCAGTGCACATTTTAAGGTAACATGAGCAGTCATCATACCCTGGGTAACAGGCACATGGATCGTTTCCTGGTGATGTTACAAATGCATACCCTTCTCTATGGTCACATCTACATTTTCTGTCAAGCTTTCCTGATCCCTCGGTGTAGATATATTGTCCTTCTTCATTGCACATTGCTTTCTTATATATACAATCACTGCCTTGAATAGTTGTAAATCTAAATGGTTGATATCTCTCAGATATACACAGGGCAGTGTCAAAATTGTTGCTATTTATAACTGTTTTTTCTCCTGAAGTAATAAAAAAATAGTGATTTAAATTACCGTTTCAAGTACATGACCCTTAAAAAAAAGTGCACGGAAATATGTAGATGCTTACACAGATTCTGACCGGAAAAAAATTAAAACGAAAAACTTGAAGGTGATAAAATAACATTGCCCATTAAATCTCCGTGTTAGTTATTCTATATCTATCATACTCGCGGGTGAGGGTAAAACTAAAAAAATTAATATAGGATTTCGCTATTTTTTTTCTATAAATAAACTTTATTTTTATCGTATACTTAATGGAAAAATTCAATAAAAATATGAGGTCACCGTTCATTTAACGTCACAATCTGCCTTTGAAGGAAGCCTGCATTTTTGTAAAGGCACTCTTTTTCTGTTGAACTAATAGGAGTAAAAAAGATAAAATCAAATTAAAAAAAGAAATAAACTACAGAAATCGCTTAAATTTTACAATAGTTTAGTTTAAGTACAGTTCATTTGAAAATTAATAAAAAAAAAGGTCATGCATGCACCGATGAGTTAAATTTTTTTTTTAAATTTTTATGCAAAAAAAATGGCATTTTTTTAACCAAAGGGAGATAATTTGGAGCTTTTCAATGATATAAACATTTTAAAAGTCATCTGGGGCCAAAACGAATTGATTATTTTAGTGATGTTTTGTACAGTATCATAAAGTAACAACTAATAGTGTTATAAATAAAATGTGTAATGAAAAAAATTATTTGTTTGTTCCCTCAAGCCTCCTTAAAGAGGATAAATATGTTTGTGTGTCGTTTTTCCATGTTCAAGATCGAATAATTCAGAATAAAAAACAGATTATTTCAGCTTCCGCATTCAGAACAGTTCTATTTAGCTACATTCAAGCAGCTCATGCATATTGAGTTCCTCTTTATTGATACACTATCCTACATCTTGCATTTCCTAACACGATTTCCTTGATAGGAGAAGTGCAGCTATTAAACCATAATTTCAGGGTTGTTAAGTTGAAGTCACCCATTCGAAATGTTTTCGGGCTGCATCAAGAGCTGGTTGAGCATTATGAAAAATCTGTATTACAAATGCAGACTTACATATAATTATTCCAATTATTCTCAATTAAACACAATCCCGTCCTCTTATCCTCGAATGTGACATTACAGGATACGACTGATCAGCAAGTTTATAATTACATGAACAAAACTACGGTTACTACATGAGAAGAAGTATATGCTTACCCTTTCATATGACCTGATAGCACTCATACCCCTTTTGTACATGTGACCCAGTCTTTAGTTTTCTATACTGTATTCTGTTGTTAATCTTTTTATTTTTTTTGTCTATTCAAAGATAACGATTCAGTTTTCATTGACCAATGAATTTAATATCCCTTTGTATTTCTCTCTATCTCTAACTATAAGGTATAGTCAAATCTTGTTGTGAAAATGATTAAAGTGACATAAAAGAATCATCCCATTAGAATTTTAATCATAAGATCTGCATCTTCCACAAATACTTACTTTCGAACTTCGAGAAAATCGGGGTAAATTTACATTAGTCTGCCTTCTTCGACTGAAGTAATCATCTTTTAGTTTGATATCCTCTTTAGTTATTATTCATGTTAAGATACTTGGGGATATTGAGGTAAAAACTAAATCTGGCTGTCTTTTCAATTGTTACCATTGGTTTCTTATTTTATTCATTCTACTTCCGCTGACTGCCTGATGACAGTACTTGTAACAATCTCCGACTTTATCAGTTTCGGAGATTGCAGAAACATGTTAATTGTACTTTTAAAAAAATATATATATATATACGGCTGCAGTGCAGGCGATTTGGTGTCACGATATCACAGTAGCATGGGTTCGAATCCCGGCGAGGGAAGAACCAAAAATTTGCGAAAGCAAATTTACAGATCTTACATTGTTGGGTTGATGTTTAGACGAGTTGTATATACATTATGTACACAGCCATGTATCACCATCATTGATGACGATCCGATGGATACATCTGTTGTAGGGTTGTCACTGACTCAGACGTACTTATGAATATAATTATTTTCTGTGACTGTATCTTACATTAATTTGTAGGATCCTTTACTATAGATAATTTAGCTGATCTGTAACAATAACATCTTCATGCCTTATATATCATGTACTGTAGTACGCCGCTAGATTAAAACTGACGTGGAAAGGTAACACATGCCCACCGAAAGCTCTATTTTTGAGAGCCCAGGTGGTCGTGTGGTCTAGCGGGACGGCTGCAGTGCAGGCGATTTGGTGTCACGATATCACAGTAGCATGGGTTCGAATCCCGGCGAGGGAAGAACCAAAAATTTGCGAAAGCAAATTTACAGATCTAACATTGTTGGGTTGATGTTTAGACGAGTTGTATATATATATATATATATATATAAAATGTTAACTTGGACATTCCTTTTTATGCACCTAAATATGCAACCCAAAAAACTACTATCTATAATCACCAAAATAGATAAGCAGTTTATGATGAACTCATAAACGACTGCCATACAAGTGATAGGTTTAGCTAGCTATAAAACCAGGTTTAATCCACCATTTCTACATAAGAACTTGGTACAGGCATGTACCAAGTCAGAACAATTGCAGTTGTTATCAATTCGTTTGATAGTTTGATCTTTTGATTTTACCATTGATTAAGGACTTTGTGTTTCTAAATTTCCCTGGAGATCGGTCTTTTCTTTATTTTACTTTTTGCAGCTGTCAAGATGCTTACGGTAATAAAGGAAAGACACCAAACATTCATAACAGAAACAAAATCATCGCCATTATATGAAAATGAAATATATAATACCTCTAACATTAAAACATTATTTTCGTCGAGAAAAAATTTACAATAAAAAAATTCATGCCGTGTACAATGTTTGAATGTCTTGCTGTTGATATCACCGTCCGTTGACTTTCGTTACCAACGACTAGAAGATCACTGCTATAAACAACTTGACTGGAAATTTTTTAAATCAACAAAATTATACATATGTAGCAAGAGAAATCCAGCTGAGGATTCGGTTATGAATACCACTGATGATACTAGTTTATTGACTAGTTGTAATGGATGCAAAATGTAGTAATGCTAAGTTAATCTAAACTTAATGAAACGAAAACAGTTTAAACAAATTTTATATCTAATTGTTCATATAAAAACCGTAACTTCTACTCATTTGTGGACGCAACATGAATTGAAGCATCATTCAAATGTAGGTTTGTAGCAAATACCACTGGTGTTAAACTGATCACCGTGTACACGCGTTGTCTCAAAGAATTACTCAGCCGCTAGGTTGATATGAACAGTATTGTGGTATTTGTGTGTTCTTAATATCATATGCAACCTTGTAACCGAAATAATAGCCATTGAAAACTTTCGGAGGATCATCGTAACTCCAAGAATTATGTTTGTTATGATAGCCGTAACTTGATTATAAGATATTCGAAAAAGAAGGACGAAAGATACCAGAGGGACAGTCAAACTCAGAACATATCAATCAATTTATTCCTTAATTTTTGTTTCTGCCCTACAATTATGTGACTCGAAAAAAAAAATTCCAAAAAATGGGCAAAATTGCATTGAGAAGACACCAATGTCGTCAACTTGATATCTGATTGTTTGCTTCATTATGTAATAGATAAATTGTAAACTTATGCAAATGGTGTTTTTAAGTTGAAAAAATTTTTCAATCACGAATGTTGTTTGTTGTTTTCTTTACACATCATTTTTTTATTAAATATTCCGTTAGCAGAGGATTCTGACAAATCAGTTGCTATGATCATATACATATTTTATACAGTTATTTGTCCAGAACTTATGACTATCTTCTTTTGAAGTTACGGTGATCTTTCATAAATTTTCAATGGATATTATTTCGGTAACAAGGTTACAAGGTTACATATGATATTAAGAACACACACATACATCAATACCGTACACATCAACCTAGCGGCTGAGTAATTCTTTAAAACAACGCGTGTACACGGAGAAATTACAAAAAGACAATTTTACCAGTTTTGGGCTCCGCCATGTTCGGATCACCGTAATTGCTGTAATCAGTTTAACACCAGTGAATTACACTCATAATGTAGATCAGGATTAGTAGGGAAAACGGTACTATTTATTCTGCCATAGGCGACAATACTAACATTTTCTAAATTTACCAGTTTTTATAATAAAAACCTGGATGAAACAGTCATGTGTGGTGTTAGTACTTTATTACTGTATTCTAAAAATTGAAGCAAAATAGTATCATGACCAATTTCCAACGGAGCTGGTTTATGTTATCCATGTCCACCGTTGTTTTGCACCAAATTTATGAAATTTTGGAAGCCTTTTCGAATAATTCTCTAGAAAATATTTCAATAGGTTTTAAAATTTATATTGTAAATTTACACACTGCAGTTATTCATAGATAAATAAAAAAATAAATTGTACCCTTACATCCAATCACAGCGCTCCTAATTTGACTTCCTTCACCTGTCTTGGGTACACAAAAGGTCAACCTAATGCTGGGAAAATGTAATACTACCGTTTTCCCTATACTGTGACACAAAGCTATAAAGAATTCTTATGACACCATCAATGCAATACTGGGTTATTGTGGAAACCTTGACTATATTTAATACTTGTATGTCCCTATTACTTAAAGAAACATGGATAATTATGTCCCCACCCCTACATGCTGATTTACCTCTTTATCTACTTCTTTCAGATAAGGCTTAACAAACAACCTGTATCCAACTATATCTTATCTTATTTAAAAAGAATAATAAACATTTCCATTTAAACAGATAAAAATGACAGTTCCATTCAATTTGTATACATTTTATCCAAAACTTACAACATAAGCACAAATTCAAGATTTGTCATACTAATCTCCATTCCATGCTTTAGTATATGACATATTGTGGTTTAAAATTTCAGAGCTGGTTATAAAATCCATTATTCTGTCTTGAGATGATAAAAACAAGGATATTAGACACTTAAAACATTAAATCTGCAAAATACTCAGTTGTAAAGTTGCCTTTGTTGCCTGTATTAATCTATGAAAAAGCTGAGTTATGTCCCTTGGGAGTATTAAATTCCAACAAAAGTCCTTTCAAACAGTACAAAATGACAAATTATATATGCCTGATATAATAAAAGATAAAAACTACAAAATGAAGCACTATTGGAATATTTGCTGCATGAATTGCCAACAATGTGAGCAATTCTTTACATAGGAGAGTATAAATTCTATCTAAATTTATCCTCAAGTGGGCCTCTTTTCTTCTTAGATGAACAATTCTAACAGTGAAAATGCTTGTAGTATGACCAAATACTGCCTTACTTTATAAACAGTACAAACTTAACCAGACAATATCCAATTTTTATAGATTTTGTCAAGGGAAATACCCAATTGACACATTTAGGGAGTTACACAACAAAAAAGGCAAATATTTCAGTTAAAAATATTTGTCGCGACTTGAATTCTGGGTTTTCCAATTGAATTGATCATTGCGAAAGGTGAAAACAAATAAAAAAGAACAATAGTTTGGTGCAGTTTATACAATATAGTTAATATTGACACCCTAGAATAAAGTTTTATATCAGTACCCATCAATTTGACTTATTATGATGACTCAGCACTTTTCTCAACACAGTACTGTTCTCAAATAAAAATTTCTATTCTTTGTGATAAAAATCAAATGTTCTTATCAAATGTTTCAAAAAAGTATAATATGACTGAAGTCTGATTGATTTTGATTTCCCTTGCTATCTTGAGTATAGGGAAAACGGTACTATTTATTCTGCCATAGGCGACAATACTAACATTTTCTAAATTTACCAGTTTTTATAATAAAAACCTGGATAAAACAGTTTTGTGTGGTGTTAGTACTTTATTACTGTATTCTAAAAATTGAAGCCATATAGTATTATTACCAATTTCCAACGGAGCTGGTTTATGTTATCCATGCCCACCGTCATTTTGCACCAAATTTATGAAATTTTGAAAGCCTTTTCGAATAATTCTCTAGAAAATATTTCAATAAGTTTTAAAATTATATTGTACCCTTACATCCAATCACAGCGCTCCTAAGTTGACTTCCTTCACCTGTCTTGGGTACACAAAAGGCCAACCTAATGCTGGGAAAATGTAATACTACCGTTTTCCCTAGTAAGGCTAAATGGTTACCTCAGACAACTTGATAGTATTACATGTTGCCAAATACTATAAATAATGATTTCAAAGGTTTTAAAATTAAGTAGTTAGAATTTTTAAACTTTTCAAGATAAATAAATTGTGTTTACTAACATATGTCTTTTGAAATAAATCGTAAATACCAAAATCAATTCAATTTAAATTAGTCCGGCCGATTTGTGCAGATATAGAGCAGAATTGCTCACTTAATGAGGAAAACATGACACTTTGCATAGTAGTTATTGGTTATATACCCTTTGATTTCAGCTATGGACCCACTCTGAAAAATCCAATATGGCTGCCATTTTCAAGATGGCGGAAAAACGGTATAGATATCAAGATTGCCCTAAAGGTATTTTATATAATTTCGGAAATTAAAGTAATGATTCTTTCAAAATGGACTTCATGTTCTTGAATTTGTTATCAATTCATTTTAAAATTAAAAAAAATTAATTTGGTTATTTCTATAACACATACATTTGCAAATATGGCTGCATATACATACAAAAACAAATAGTGAAATTCAAAATGTCAATCAATATGTTACATGTTATTGTAATTGTTCTTTAAACGCTTTTAGTTTTAATGGTTGGAATGAAATAGGTTGCAAAGAGTCGATTGAACGTGAATATAGGTCGGTTAAATGTGGTGGAATAGTAGGTTACTCATCTGAACATTGAGGCAGTGCCGAGGGCACCTTGTCTCGTGTCTCTTCAATGCCACGTCTTACGTCACTTATCGCATTTTCATCTGCCGTACCCACTACATCGTCAAATCATTCTATGTAATCAATAGGTGTACCTATCTTCAGGCGGAAGAGACGATTGCCATCATTTTAAATGGTTGTGGGGTAACTATTTCCTTTTCCAACTACGTGCGAAACCAATTCGCAACTATTCAGAGAGCGAGCATGGTCCTGAAATGCACTCCTGGTCAGCAACTTTCTTAGTTTTAATGGTAACAGTCATTTCTGTGTTTTGCGGAACTGTGATGTTTCGTTTTATGCAAATATGCTGAGCTGAAATCTCGTTTCCACTGTTAACATATGCCGCATTTATCACTTTATTGTTGATGGTAAGTGTGGGAGTACTCAAGTTAGTCACTGCGCTCAATGTGTCCAAAATATCTAGCCTTACTTAAAGTATAACATCGTCTGTTAATGGTTCTTTGCATACATCCAATTGTATGTTTACTCTATTAATGTCAAGAGTCGTTCTTTATAATCTTCCCAATAACAAGATGTTAACCCAAACCATGTTGCGTTTCCGTCTTCAAATCTCAATGTTCTGCCGGAATTAATTTCTAATTTATCATCGCTGCAGTGTCCACAATCATGCTCACATTCTGCTAATGTATAGTACGTCGTACTGCCAAGCTCTATCAAATGGTTCGTCTTTTGACAATATCGGACGAGGCGTTGTGATGAGGTGATGTTTCTTGACCAATAGATTTTGAAATCGTGCGTTAGCCTACTGGTCCGACCATTTGCTGTTAAAAGACTCCATTTTTGGGGTAGCACTTTGATTTGCTCCGTATCCTGGTGAAGGTGACCGTTGTCTGAAATAACTAGGATTTCTTGAGTTTGTCCGTGGAGATACAATGTACTTAGCGTTGTCTTAAGGGGCTACATTTATATGATCTCTAGCTTAGTGGGGTGTTGGTGATCGATAGGAATTAAGCTTGGGTGTATTTCTATCTGACGATCTACCGCAATCGTATTGCTCAGGAGATCTTCCACTTGTATATTGATCAGGTGATCTGCCATTGAACTGGTGATCTTCCATGATTACTCGTATTTGATCGGAAGAACCGATGTTATATTGATCGGTCAATCCACGGTTATACTGATTAGTTGAAAGCATAACTCCAGCTAGTTTCGTGACAATTTGTGTGAGGTTATGCACCTCATTATCCAAAGGACTGCTCATATTTCTTTTATCGGTCGGTGATACTGCGCCATCAGCAAAGTAGACTTGTCGATGGTCATAATCGGCAATTTTTTATCCATATATCGCCATCTAGTTTGCTATTGAGGTTTTCAATTGTTTTAACGCCTTATTGAATGTTTATGGTTTTCTCTCTATTATGATAACTGCTGTACCAATAGTTTGACTATTTTATTTATTATGTCTGTTTAGTTCACGCATCATTGTAAATATAACGAAATTTAATGAGACGGTCGTACAAAGTGAGAGGTTTAGCGCCATAAAACCCGGATTGATCCACCATTTTCTACATTTGAAAATGCCTGTACCAAGTCAGGAATATGACAGTTGTTGTCCATTCGGTTTTGATGTGTTTTGTCATTTGATTTTGCCAAGAATAGGGACTTTCAGATTTTATTTTCCTCTGAGTTCACTATTCTTGTGATTTTTCGTACAAGCCTTGAAGAATCTTTGTCTTTACATCCTCGGAGGAATACTTCAGTTAAAATCTGGTTTGATCGTCTTTCTTGCTGAAGCGCTGCTCCAATGCTTTTTTAAGGCCTTGACATCATCATCTGTGTTTACCTTGCGAGCGTACTCAAGCCACCATCGGCCTGGCAATCTGGGGCCTACACACATTTTTCCTGTTTCCCATTGTCATCTACCGGCAGTTCGTTCAAATTGGTAAATGAACGCCTCCTAATTCAAGGATCCCCTTCAATTGAGTTTTAGCATTTTTGGGAGCTGTGAGCTTCGGCTCCGGTCCCTTGCACCAAGATTTTCTTGCCATCGGGTATGTTCTCTCTCCAATAAGGAGTCTGAAAAAGAGCTGTTGCCACACTCTTTTGAATTCCTCTGCCCTTTCCTGGATCGGTGAGTGGAGTCAGCTTGCTGTTATGGGAATCCTGTTAGAGCTCCAGGAGCTGACGAGGTTGTCATAATTGGAGTGATAAATGTGGGATTTGCCATTGACTCGACGTGGATGATCCAATAAGTAGGCACTGCATTCAGCATTGGAGAAGGTAGGATCCACTTGCAGCCAATTGTTTCTGTAATGGTGGGCTGCTTTGAACCAAATATTATTGACTCAAAGTAGATGGCAAGTGTACGTAAGAAGCCTTTTGCTGGTATCCTTGATTAGTACTAGAGGGCTATAGTATGTTCTTAAATGGAGATTGTTGTTAAAAAAATTTGAACTGTCTCATGCAGTGCCAAGGGTCCTGACATAGGGCTTTTGACTTAAGGTGAAGACACCTTCAACATAGTTGGCGCGGTTGATAGTGTATGCGAACTACAATTGGGGAAAGACCCAAGGCATGGATTTTGATGTGTTCTTTTGGTAAACTTGCGTTGTACTGGCTAAGGTCAAATTTTGGCTTAGATGATGTGTCCATTGCAGGAATTTTAACTTCTTTATTTCGATTGTCCACTCATTCATTTACAACAGTTGTTGGAAGGTACCCTGCTGTTTAAATGCACTTTTAAATTGTGTTTCCTTCCTCAGTTGTTGGCAGCTTGTCCATTCGTCTCACCATAACATTGAATATCTTCTTGGTCTAAGCCATCAATTCCGACAAGCAATTACCACTTATCTTGTGGTCTATCCTCTCTTCAGACTGCTAAAGTTGCTGAGATATTGCTCCCATCTGTTCGTTATTTATATTCATTGCCTCTTTCTGTTAAGCTTGATTCGTAATGAGACCAACACATATTCTATAAATTCGCGCTTTTCTCTGTGTTATATTGCGGTAAATCTGAGCTGTTCTTTGAGCATTAGATTTTCTATCTGCTAAAAATTCTTGGTACAATTGTTTAAGAGTCATTTCTGAGCTGTCCTCTGTTTAAGCGTCTTCAGCTGTGGGTTTCTCCATATCCCCGAGTGATTCAGTTTCTGCCATTCAATTTCTTGGCTTTGTTGTCCTCAATTCCTGCCATTTCACTGATATAATATCTCAAATTGCAAAGTATTGCGACCCAAGAAATAAGATAGACACTGAATGATATCATAAGGCAGATAAATCACAAATCACAGCTTTTATGTGTGATCCAAGACAACAAATAGTGCAGCTTTTAATGAAAGCTACTACTTTGTGTATGAAATGACAAGCAAGGTAAAATCAAAAAGGAGAGACCTGGGACAGATACCAAATGACACTAAACATCAATAAAATGTTAGTATTCAGTTCAATTCTCAATAATGAATATTTGCTTATTTTTCAAGGCGGCCATTTTGAAAATAGCCGCCATTTTGTATTTCAAAGATAGATAAAAAAAAAAATCTTGCTAAGTACACCAAGTCATTCAAATATGTTGAATTTTGTTCTTCCAGCATCAAATCCACTGTGGTTTGTGCAATACTGGAAAATATTTTAGAACGTACGACAGCCATCTTGAAATAAGCCGCCATATTAAATTTTGAGGGTGGGTCCATAGCTAATATTGTTCAGTACACAAAAATGTACCATCATGCAAAAATTGGTGCTTTCCTCATTATTTCAGCAATTTTTTCACCGATCTGCCGGACTAAATAGTTCGTAATGATTAAAAATAAAATAAAATATGTATTTTCGAATATGAAATTTGGAGTTAAAAATCGAAAGTAACACTTTATTTAAGTTATATAAAACCTATGTTAAATTGTCAAATGGCTGAGTATAGATGTGAACCGTGTGGGTATGAACATACATTTCCAGCTAGTGTATAAGTAAATAGACAAAATACGAAATTATGTTTTGGAAATTCCCTTGATTTGTTGTCAAAAACGTATCACAGACAGTTGTCTTTAAAGTAGAAACAGGTTCAGCTACAAATCCACTACTTATTACCGATTCTCTAATAAAAATATTCTCTATTGTTAAAAAAAATGGCAAATATTTATTTGGTGAAACCCGTAGCTGCTACATGTAGTACTACCTCTTTATATATTATATTTAAGGACAGGATTGAAATAAACTCATATGTGGGGAATATGTTGGAAATATAGAGATCTTTTGTAAGACATTTCAAATACAACAAATGGAAGTTTTTAACGACCTTGACTGGCTATACAGCCCTTTCACGGTCAGTATTTCAAATAACGTTTGTGTTACCTGTTGGTTCCTGTTTAGGTCCATTACAACTTTCTGTGTATGTGTGCCTAATGATATCAAATAAACATGTGTAATCTTTTCCTGGAGATTTACAATAAGACTTAGCCGTCATCTGCCACTGTTTCCCAATAGGACAACTAACATTCAATGAATGAACAGTATACTGTATCTATAAGAGAAACATGTTTTCTTCTTATTTCAATGAAACTGCGTTTGATGGTCATTTGAAAGTCATTTCTACACCACAGAAGTTATAAATATTACAACCCATTTATAATTGCTTGAAATATTAAAATGATTTTCCTCCCAAATGACAAACTACTTATAACTGCATTTGTCTTTTCATTTTGATATTGTGAATGCTAGAAACACTATGATATATCGAAATCAGTTCTATGTGATAAGGTTTCTGATTTTCTTTATGATAGACCAAAATCAAATGGAGAGTTAAATTCCAAAATCTTACATTAGACGATAAGAAAAAATAGAGAAAAACGTACGACCAGTAATGACAATGGGTCAAATCGGTTTGATAGACCAGAGTTTTGCTACATTTAAAAATATAGCATTAAGATGCAAAGACGGATAATACCAAAGGTATCAAACTAATAATAATGTCTTTACCAGTTAAATGTATTTACAATAATACTTTAAATGAATGAAATGTCGATTAGAAACAAAGAAGATATGGCAAATGTAAAATGGACTCTGTCAGACGAAAATCTGAATTTGATTTAATACCAGAAATGGATGACATATTAATTTTTTGTTTTATCTAAGAACCTGGACAGATCATACAAATGTCAGCTTCTTTAAAATCAGTATTTTGGAAATGAAAGACGAAATTGTATCATAATGAATTAGAAGTATAAGATGTTTTGACACTGAAAATAACATTGCATGAAGGTCAACTACCAGTAAGTCATAACTTTTAAGATAAGTATCTTCTTTTTTTAAAGCAATTTAAGCCAGCTTGAAATCAGTATCATTCTTTTTTTGGGAAACAATGTTCAACTGGCAAAACGATCACATATTTGATTTTTCGAAGTTTTTGTAACTCACATTTACATTTATATATAACCAAAACCATGTTATTTGTGTATGTGATAAAGGAATCTTAAATAGCTTTTTTTGATAAAGTGAGTGCATTCAGTTAATCTTGTGTAGTTTTCTTAAAAAAGAAAATTTTGTTTAAATTTCTAGTTCATCAAAAACATGTATATACATGTACCTGTGTATAAATAACAAATTTGTGACGAATGTAATTAATTTTGGAGTAGTATATGAACATTCTTTATTTATTTAAATGAGTTAGATTAGTTCAATATTGATTTACTAAGCTTTCCCATTTGCAGCATAGGTAATTATATAACTTTACAGAAAAATCAAATTGTCACGATTAATGCAAAAACTCACCAGCAAAAGAAAAACGAACGACTTCATACTCTGCTATTTATCTCTGAAAGAAAGTTTTCAAATAATTACATATATATTAAAAATTGAACTAATCTTATCTTGATGACGGAAATGGTTTCATTCCCCAGAATATATGCAAGCTGTGATTCAATCTGTACCTTAGTTTGAGTCTTTTTTGTTTTACCATGTTTTTATTCTTTTGCACAAACTTTTCAATTTCAAATGTTCGATCTCAATTAGACGTCCTGTGTAATATATCAGGTGGGGGATTTATTAAGAAGTTATTTGCGACAGCCACAGAAAGAATTTGTCTTGGATAACAGACCGCGTGCGGGACCCTCATGGGTAGACAAGGTCGTTAAAAACCTCCCTCGTCGTCTTGGATTAAAACTGTTTGAAAGCGGATAACTAGCCCTTTAACATTGATCGGTGGTGTAACAGGAGAGCAAATGCACATACTGTAACATAAGGGCTTGACTCAAATTAATTTAAGGAAGCTCGCTTGTCCTGTTTGGGGATTTTTGTCATATTTTCGGAATCCTTTGGTTTATCCATTTGAATGCCTTAAAAAAGTTGCCCATTGACTCCCATTTTTCTTTTTATATATCTTTTACAAGTATAATGAAAAGTCATCTGTAAAAGTCTTATAGATTTTTAATTATTTTTTGATAGTTTTTGAGAACTTTAACTTATCAATGATAAAGCTATGAAAAGTCAAGAGAGAATAATTTCCAGCCAAAATTTCAATGGCTAATATCTCGAAAACAAGAACATTGATCTATGTATCTATTTTTCTCTTTTGATTCCTTTATCAATTCCCCATCAATATAAATAAGTGTTTTGAAAAGCTAATTATTAACTAACTGAGAAGCGAACTCCCTTAAATCACAATGTACAACAAAATAATACACAAAGTAACCATATACAAATAATCTCAATTACTCAAATTGCCTATCAGAACTTGCGAAACATTTCATTTCCTCAGACTAAGATTTGAAATCAGTAAAATTTCAAATATGAGCACAGCCGCGTCAACTGTTCTTAACTGTAGAGAAATACATCAATTTTCACTTCTGTCCTTGAACAGTGAACAACAAATTACAGATCAATTATTTGAATTGGTGAAAAATGTTTTTATATTAAATTCATCTGTGTACGTTATTTTATTCAACCCTATTTGTCTCTGGTTAGAGTTGTCTTTTTAACACTGTTCCTACATCCTTTTATTAATATTGCTTTATATTGTGTCATAAATCAAACTGATCCGTTCGGTGTATTTTACTTCTTTTTTGTTTAAATATCTTTATTTTATAATGTGTATTTTTATGTTGTACTTATTTTACACTATTGTCTCAAGTTAGGGTGGAGGTTGACGCCTGTTAACTCGTTTAAACTGGCTGCGTAGCTGCAGTTGTATGCACCTGTCATAAGCAAGGAGATTGTTGTTCAGTGGTTGTCTTTAATTTTGTTATGGTTCATACATGTTTCTCGTATTTTATATTGATTAGACCGTTGGTTTTCCTGTTTGATTGTTTTACATTAGTCATTTCGCGGCCCTTTATAGCTTGCTGTTCTGTGTGAGTCAATGCCCCGTGTTGAAGGCCGTATTTTGACCTATAATTTTTATACATTGTGATTGGAAGGAGAGTTCTCCCAATGGCACTCGAACCACTCCTTATAATTATATCAACTGTCCTTTCCTAGATATTTCAGTTTTAACAGGGAACCTCTACACACAATATCCCTCCTTATTGAGTTAATTCAATTACTTCAGTATTTGATTTGATTTTGATTTTTATCTTTGATACATTGCTTATGTTAAATCGAATAGTCAATACAAGCACCATTATATTAATACGAGTGAGGGATTTATAGTAAAAAAGGAACCATAGGAATATCATTTCAAAAGGGAATTATTACCATTATTGTTCTATAAAAGATCCCATTTCAAATATCCGAGGATAAGAAATTTGTTAATATAGTTTGAGAAAAGGTTTTAATAAACTTACAGTATGTGTTCAAAAATTGTGGAAATGTGCGAATGACGATTTATGCCTTAATGATTTATAATTTTATTACATACTTATTCAACATAAGTCTCGGATATAACATTAGAAGTTTTGGTATAATTGTCGATGAAAAAACTATTCGCTAGAGGTCGTTTGTTCGAATGCAGTTCGTGTAAGCATAAAAGTGAGAAACGTTTCAAACGTAACAATATATAAAAAAAAAACTGAACAGAAATTAACGAAAGGCAGCTTTATGACAGGGACATAAATATTTAGGCAAGTTAGATATTTTATGAGCGCTCAACCACTCCCATAACCTTAGACAGCTATGAAAAGCAAAATATAAATACTTTCAGTTACAAACGGCTGTATCAGTAATAAGCAAAATAAAAGTCAAATATTGTTGAAACTTTCTATGAACAATCATTTCAGCACTCTTTTTGTATATTGAGATTCTTTTACTTATTTAGTCCCTTTTGATACGGTTGCATGAGTTTACTCAACAAATTTGAATAGGAGACAAAGTTGACCAATTTCATTTTCAAAATTCCCTATTTGAATTTTTACTTCATACCCGAACAAACCTTTTCTGAAACGCAATCCGATCAACTCATTTTACCAAAATTGAACAAAGTACTTTCATATTTCTAGCAAAAATCCAAGTTTGTCGGCCAAAATGTCTGAACTGAATGTTATATTTAGTGTTACTGATAAAATTTAAATATTGTGTGTAACAAATAAAGATAACTGGGTTTTTATCTAAATGAATGAATTTTGTTGACACCGAATTTTATTGATATATTCAATTATAGTAATTCACAAGATATTTCTTATTGAAAAATTATTGTGCAGTAAATGAAAAAGACATAATATAAAAAATACAGCAATACATCATTACTCACGAGAGATTTACGAAAAGTATCGGTTTCGACTTTATACACCAACATCGACAGGAAAAATAGAGGGGATCGTCTCAAAATAAAAGGAGTTCCTAACAATTTTATTTCAAGTTGAAAGTTGCAAATGTCTGTTAGTAAGAGTAAAACAACAAACTGCTACAAATGTATATACAATTTAACAAATCTTATCCCCCACTTGTTTCCCAATTGGTCAAAGCTATATATGCGCTACTGCCATGAATACTTGTCAGTTGTTGTCCTTCAGACATCAAAAGTATTTGAACAAATGTCGAATTTTCATTACACCTATGCTATTATCAGTATTTTCCAAGAAAACACGTAGTTGTGAATGTTTAAATGAAAAAACAATGTATCAATTATGAATCTTAAAATCGATAGTTTATGAGATTAAAATATAATATTAAATAAAGTTTTATACATAGTTATGTTTTTAAACACCGGTATTTTACTCTGGTCTTCATTTATTTGTGCACATTCAGTGCCTTGTAATCTGCAAAATGAACTATTTTATAATGTTGATATAAACTTAATAACAGTTCACAGTTTCATTATAATTCTATAAAAACACGTTTTTTATTTAACTAGTTCCAACCGACGTTCATGTAATGAATTCATATTCTGTTACCAATACTAGATGAACCGTTAAATTAATTGCAATACTCATATAAGAAGACCCTATATCAATACTGAACGAATAACAATGAGACGAAGAACAACGATCTAGAGTTGTTGACGTATTTTCTAAACTATGTTAAAAATTAAACTAGAGTTGTCTCTCTTTGTGTGTTGTTAATTGTAATTCACAAATACCAAAATTAAATTACTAAAGACTTTCTGTATATTATACTCATTTGTGTAGAGGTTCCATCCTCTGTGTTTCATTTACAACTTATACAAAAACAATCCTTTGAATTAAAAATACATTTTATTTCACCAACTTGTATTTACATTTTCATGACTAGAATATACATTTTTACTTTGTGGCATTACTTTGGCTACAGAGTATTCTATAATATTTTGTTGAGGCGCAAGTGTGACTACCAAATACCTATACACAATGGCTATCAGCTGACCTATGTTGACATAGTGTCATAAAACCCCTGGTAGTTAAACACGGTTACACCACCACCTACCATGGGGAGTGACCGGGGAAAACACTCGTATTACCAATGCTTCAGTTATTAATGCCCCACCTGTTGGCAGGTGTAGGCCTCCCCTCTATAAGATGAGGTGGAGGAGGTCCCAGAGTCACCCATCTGTAGACCCCACCGTTACCACTAACCACATTTCCAAACCTGCAAGTTTTAGAACTTGTCAGGCCCAGAGCAAGGGCCGAGTGAAATAATCCCCCAATCACTACCAGTCTCCCTGGACCTTCCCCCATTCAAAATTGACTCTGCGCCTAAGGATAGTAGAAGATGATTGATTTCTAAAAAGTGTCTTGTTTTCTTTCCAATTATTAAAATTGTTAATTAGTAAAAACTAAAATTAATTCTGGATGCTTAAATCACAATAGTCCATAATATGTTAAAAAGTGCTGAATAACTGAAATGTCCAATTCATAGAAACGCAAGTTTATTCGAAATTATCCTGTATTAGTCCAATACTATGAAAGTCAGCCTGGATACTGGTAACCATAATATTCCAATCAAATACATCAAACAAGTGCCTGAAAATATAAAACAAAAAACAGCAGCAACAATTCTCATAGGGAGGGTGGGCGGGTTTTAAATAGTTTAACTTATTTGTGAAACACCTGCTTTCAAGTCGACAGCAAATTAACAAGTGCCCGATACGGGAATTCCAAAATTCTAATTCAAGCTGATACGGAAATTCCAAAATTCTGATTCAAGCTGCGAGCGCCATCTATGGCCATGCCGAATATTGCAATGAGCTACAGACTGCAACACCCATGCAACCACACAAATATTCGATTGAATTAAACCAGATTATTGAAAATATAAAATTTTTATAATCTCTATTATTTCTGCTTTTAAATATAAAACTATGTAGTAATTATTACAAAGCCCAAAGTATCCTTAAATAAATTCACACTACACGTATCTTATATCACAGTGTTGATAACAGAATTAAAAAAAAATATTAAAAAAGAAGTGTGTGCTCTTTTGTCATGACTCTTTTTTTTTAAGCTTACATGTACCCAATATTTTTTAACTGTCTTGTTTTATTGTACACGCTAGTTTCTGTTTCAAACTTAAATCAATATTCATCAAATCTGATTTCAAGGTTATCTGAATGTGTAAGTTAATTATGTCTAGACGTATTTATCATTGTATTGGTGATATAAACTTGATAAAAAAAACTATACACATGTGTTGAGCACAGTACACGTAGATTTATATTATCAATAATCATGTCCATCGACCATACGCTATACGCTATGCATCTTTTTTTAGGTGCAAAGATAAGACTTAACAATATTTGAATAACGTTTTTTGTCTTTTATCTCCTAATTTAAATAATAACAAGCTTTTTTTAAATCAGGAGTATATAAATGAAGGAACTAAAAATGATTGTTTTCGAGATATAAGCGATTGAAAATTTAGCAGGAAATTATTCTGTCTAAAAGACGGGCGAAAGATACCAGAGGGACAGTCAAACTCATAAATCGAAAATAAACTGACAACGCCATGGCTAAAAATGAAGAAGACAAACAGACAAAAAATAGTACACATCACAAAACATAGAAAACTAAAGAATGAGCAACACAAACCTCACACAAAAAACTAGGGGTGATATCAGGTGCTCCGGAATGTAAGCATATCCTGCTCCACATGTGGGATCCGTCGTGTTGCTCATGTTATAACAAATCCGGTAAATAGTCTAATTCGGTATGTTACATTCATGAAAGGGAAGGGGATTGTACTTACGACGTAAGGAACATACCCGATTTCATCTGTGAAACGGTTATTCCATAACGGTCAACCAACTCGTGATGGCGTCCGTAAAATTTACGAAAGGATGATTTCAACTTCACCATTTGGAACTCTTGGTTTAATATCTTCCGTGTGAGCAGCAATCCTCTATCACGAAAATCATATTACGAAATACAAGCACGGTTATATCGTATCAATTGGGAGATATATACCCCGTATGCATGTGCTGCTGGAATGTTGCTACATAAGAAATGAAAAGTTTTCAATTGGAAAGCTGAAATCATCCTTTTGTCGTAAAGTTTTGTCTTCAACCGACGCTCATTGTCAATTTCTGGATGTTAGTCAAGATATGAGTCCGATTTAACTGTATCTGTTGTATCCTTTATCTCTAGTTGGATGCGATAGATGCGTTCAACATAGTCACCAAATTTTTAAATTATTTAGTGAGAGAACATCATCTATATAGCGTAAAGTAAAGTTAAAGGATATTGCTTCTATCTAAATTGTTCATACATTTAGAATAAGCAACTTTTTCCTTTTAAATACAACGGACAAACAAGGCTTAAATAATGTTTACGACTATGGCTTTTTAAGCTATATATATTAAAACTATAAAAAGAAAAGAGAGGGTTAGCGGCCAAAACGTTTAATGGAACTGTATGGAGAAAACCAGAGGGTTTCGAATATTTACTAAAAATTCAAAAATAGTATGAGCGAACATCATGAAAGTAAAAGAAGATATTAGGGGTTACTTTTCCCAGGAATACTTATATTATATTGCTGCTAGTAATGTATCAATAGGAAAAATTACACATACAGGAAAAGTAAAGCTTTATTGAGCACTTTTATAAATAAACTCATCATAGATACTAGGACTAAATTATGTATTTAAAGGATCTTTCAATTGCTTTCAAATCATAAATGACCAATTCCTATTTTTTGTACTGTACACCTTATTACACCAAAAAAGGAATATACATGCTTATACCATATAATACACAAAATGTTGCTTATTGAACAAATATAATTACTAAATTACAACTAAAAATATAAAATCAGGATTCAAGGATTGAACGTAGATTGTGAACATCGAAAATTTTGACTTTTTGTGTTGTTTTTATCCAGGAAACACATTATTTTATTTGTCAAACTGTCTGACCAAAATCTGAACACTGCTAATACACTATCAGTCTAAGCAATATCTAAATGACAATCACATGATTAGTGTAAGCAATATCTAAATTACTATCCCAATATTTTCTGTTCTCAATTGCAAAATATAAATGCCTTGTCTTAGACTTATGACATTTCCCATAACTGGAGACAAAGAAATAATTTTTACCTGTGAACTATGCTAAGTGACGAACACTTTTATTTGTCAAGCGATTCTTTTACATCATTCAATCTACGTTAAGATACTGATTAACTGAAGCTTACAGAATCCCATATTCATCCGAGCCATTCAAAGCGTTGAACTGTATCAAAAATAGATTTTTGTTCATTTATCCAAAATCCAGCTAATTTCATTGAGGGCTTTATAGGATATATTTTGATATTATAAATACCCCTCTGACATACATCAACCATCATCTAGATAAAGCACTATATCTAGACCATTTTCACGCCAGTATTTAACCATAAGTCGGAAACATTTTGTTAAAATGTTAGGCGCTGAACTGAAAACAAATCTTAAACTGAAAAACTATGAAACTTTTTGTTCCAAGAGAACCCTAAATATGAATGTTGCTCTTTGTAGATGTCAAAATGAAACTATCCTAATCAAATTTAATAAGGTATATTTCTTTCTTAAAAAAATGTTGAGCAACTTTCCAATCTTTGAATTTTATTTTATTTTTCAAAACGTATCGATTCAATTCAGATATATCTTATATCAATGTCTTTTCCCCAAACTTTTGAATGGCAACACTTAACAGATTTACAACAAAAGGCTGGAATGGTACTTCGCGCATGCATCCATTTTCCGAAAGGTCGATAACAGCTTTGTTTACAAAATCAGTATTATCAACATCATATTCATTATTGCGGAATTTCATAGGAGGTGATAAACTCACAAAAGGAATCATATAATTTGATTTTATAGTATTAATTATAAAGCTTGCTCCAATGTGCTACCCAAAAGCTACATTTTTAGATAAACTACTTTTGACGCCTTTGGCGAATTCTGAAAAATCAACTTTATCAAAATACTTAACATGTTCGAAAAATATATTCATGTGCCCATGCAACAAATATTCACCAACTAAATTAAGATACTTATCTTTAATCTTATGTTACTGGTTCTTTGGTGTTAATGGCTTGCTGCTTCTATTGGGACAGTTTGTCATTCAGTGTCCAAATTTGTGCCATTCATAACACATGTCAAAGGAAGTTGCTTTTCGCGAAAGTTCTTCCGAAAGGGCGGTTGGTTGTACTGTTGATGAAGCATATCTGCAGTATAAGTAGGCGGTCTGGAACCAGAAGCTGAAGGCTTAGCGTAAGTTTTGTACCACTTTTATTCTCCTTGATGGTTTTGAGAGCTATGCTTTCAGCTTGTCGGAGTCTTTTCTCGTCATCTGAAATTGATTACGTCACTCTCGTACTCACGAACTGTCGTCCAACCAGCAGGAGATTTATCAGCTATTCTGATGAGTTTATTTCTTTTTTCAACTTTAAGATAAGTCCAGAAACTAAATTTATAGAAGCCAAAATTTGCTACAAAAAACGTTTTTGCAGCGTATGTAGGTCATCATCAAGGACTTCGGAATTAAAAGTAAATTGAATTTGTTTACCTTCACTCTTTAGTTTCACAGACGCTTCCTTTTTCAGCTTAGTTGCCCAAAACTAAATCGTTCTTCAGTGAAGATATTTTGGAATCGAAGTACGACGTAAACAGTTGAAAGCTGTTGTAACTTATTTGTTTCTGTGGCGCTTATTGCTGTGTTGCTGTCGACGGAAGTGGTACAGGCAAACTAGGAAATGCAGCTCCGCTATCAATAACTAAAGGAGTTGTAGACTCATGTAGTAGTAATTCGTATTCGTTTTCCGAACGGTCGTCTGTCATGGTAAATACAGGAAATGTAGTAGACTTAGTACGGAGTATCATACTCAGTGTAAGCTAGGCATAACTTCGAATAATAACATTATAAATAACATTAAGTTTATATCAAACAGCAAGCACGAGAAACACGAGCCAAACTCATACGATACATACAATACCTGTTATAGTTTTACCAAAACAAATACATGTGCTTCCGTACTATTTTGATTTATAGCTTTAAAGTAAATTGAATTGTTTGATGTATCTGCCAAGGTCAAGCATACAATCGATGCACTTACAAAATGATGACGAGAAACACTTTTTGTTTAAAGAGTTTTGTTTTAGTTTTTGTTATATTTAAAATTGTATTATTTTTTTTTAGTAAAATGAGATTATTAGTTACTGATTGAATCTGCAATTATTAAACTGAAAAAAAATATGTTACTTTTGTTAAAGGCTGACACTGTTAATGTTTAACAAAAATATCTAATACCTACTTTTGTGATGTTAATTCTATGATTTTCACAAAATTTTACTTGATATACACGATAACTGTACAATAAAGAAAAGAATAACAAAAATAAGGTACTCAGTCAGATGGAATTCAACACTATTAATTTATTAATTGTAAAATCTAAATAACAATATAGCAATGATAACATGATCTTGATGATTGAGAAATATTTAGCCTTGATAGGCTGACAGATTGTACCTAAAGTAGAACGCAAGTCAACATTGAATCAACTTTAGAGCTTGTGTTACTGAAATGTTGCATCTAACTCCAGGAAGGAACATGCGAGAATGTTCCCATTTAAAAATAGAAAGGTCTATACGCAAAGTCTTTGTCTATTTTAAACTATGATTTGATAAGAATAAAATTGAGAATTGAAACCGTGAATGTACGAAAGAGAAAACAACCCGAACAAAGTGCAGAAAACAGCATAAGGCCACCAATGGTCTTTTCAACACGGCAACAATATTCTGCACCCGAATGTTGGCTTCATTTTGCCCCTCAACTGTAATGTATAATACTAGTTAAGCGAAAATTGACGTCCCGCTTACTAAATATCTTTTTTTGTTTATTTTAAAAGTAGATTATAGGTATAATCATACAATATGGACCATATGACCTGGTTTAACGCTGTTGAACGACCTTTATCTACTGGTTAAATATTTTAACAAAAAGGTGGGGCAAGCATTCCTTGTATTCATATTACCTCACTGATTATTTTCAAGATAGCCTTTGAATCTTTCCACAAAGTTAAACTGTTGTACGGGTCTCTTTTTTTTAGTTCCACTTGCCTACATCATTTTAATGTCACAAACTTAATGTTAAAAATGTATACGGCAATAAATATTTTAATTTGAATATAATATCGAACATCCAACTGCAATTTTAACAAATTATTTTTACAAACTTTCTATAATTGCATACAAATATACAAATTTTGGTATTTCAACATAGCCAAACTGTCGAAGTTGTAGGTGTTTCTTTTTGATTTCAAGCTTCCTAGATCATTTTTTAAATATATAACGGTCCTCGGTGGCCGAGTGGTCTTAGTGGTTACTACTGTAATCATTAGCAAGTCAACACTGAGGTTGTGAGTTCGAACCCCACTTATGCGGTTGCACTCGACTCCAATCTTAATTGACTAGGATTGTCAGTTTTCCAATCGAAGGTCGGTGGTTATCTCTGGGTACTCCGACTTCCTCCACCAATATGAACTGGCCGCCACGAAATAGCCTAAATGCGGTGCTTAAAAGTGGCGTTAAAACACAAAAAATCATATCAATCAAATCAATCATTTTAAAATGTCGAACATTTGGTATTGTTAATAATAAATTCCTTTAGCTCGCACTGCGATTTTGACAAACTATTTTTACAAACAATCTTTAATTGAAAACAAATATAAAAAAAAAGTTGGTATTTCACACACGAATGCAAATTTCTACATTTTACAGTATTTTTTGGTTTGTTTGAGATATACAGTTAATTATTTCAGTGTGGTCATCAATACCATTCAAACGCATTAGTCGACAACAAACTGACAATGCTCAGGCAAAAAAAAACCAATCCGTAAGATATCGCAAACTGTCAAAACATTTACTAAATTTTATCATCGGTATAAGGACATCATTCGTAAATATAGCTCAACATGCAGACTTCTTATACGTTCAGGTATTTCACATCCAATTTTTTATGGAAATATTCTTTATAAAGCACAAAGGTGTCAGTATTCACCTCAAAAACTAACAAAACCTTTGAATAGACTTATTAAGAAGGGATATAGTTACGATACTGTTGTCAGGTCATTAAAGATTGCATATTTTGGCGTTAATATTGATTCACTTATAGGGTCTTTGCATCGGAACTAAACACATTTATTCAAAAACCAGTTGTTGGCATGACACGGGTTATGTTCTTCTCATGTATTTTATGATGGTATGATACTAAAACCCTAACGGGAAGGATTGTGCCTGATGTTCATATGATGAAATCATAATCTTTCAGTCAGTTTAATTGAAGTCTGGAGCTGGCATGTCAGTTAACTGCTAGTAGTCTGTTGTTATTTATGTATTATTGTCATTTTGTTTATTTTCTTTGGTTACATCTTCTGACATCAGACTCGGACTTCTCTTGAACTGAATTTTAATGTGCGTATTGTTATGCGTTTAATACTCTACATTGGCTAGAGGTATAGGGGGCGGGTTGAGATCTCACAAACATGTTTAACCCCGCCGCATTTTTGCGCCTGTCCCAAGTCAGGAGCCTCTGGCCTTTGTTAGTCTTGTATTATTTTAATTTTAGTTTCTTGTGTACAATTTGGAAATGAGTATGGCGTTCATTATCACTGAACTAGTATATATTTGTTTAGGGGCCATTTGAAGGACGCCTCCGGGTGCGGGAATTTCTCGCTACATTGAAGACCTGTTGGTGACCTTCTGCTGTTGTTTTTTTCTATGGTCTGGTTGTTGTCTCTTTGGCACATTCCCCATTTCCATTTTCAATTTTAAACATCAGTATATAATTTAATACAAAACAATCATTTAAAACTAACGGTTGAGCAACACGTTACCCACCAAACACCGGGAGTGATCTCAGGTGCTCCGGACGGGTAGGCAGATTTCTAAAAACAAATATAAATTTACTCTGTCACAATACGAATTTTATTAGTTTATTAGTTTAAAGAATACAAAAATAAGTTTCACAGCAGTTTTGATGAAAGTTCCTTAATTGTTTTTATACTTTTCCAACACTGCAGGATCTCTCTTTGATTCATTATCCAAAATATTATTTGTCAAAACTCACACTTGGTTCAATTTACGGCATTTGGTTTTGAATGAATTTATATTTACACATTCTTAATATATCAAAGTCTGAAATTGAATTGCACATTTCAATGTCTTATATTATAGGATTACCGACTCCATAGTTGCAATCATAAACATAAAAAGTCGTTATTGTAAATATATTAACACGACTAAAAAACAAATAACAGTGGTAAATTTGGCGTGCTTGCTTGCTGATAAATTCAGTTTCAAAACCTAACATGCCAATAATGTCGAAAAAATATGCCCAACAAACGTAACAATTTCTTTAGGTTATCAACTGGGTTTCTCTTCCTGCTTGAAGTTTTATTTTCATTTTCATATTATGCAAAATTCAGACAAAAGCTGATAGAGATAAAAAAAAAAAAAAAGATAAAGCATCTTTCTAAGTTCTATAATCTCAATTTCTGATTTGTAGATGATGTCCTGTCACTCAATAACACTTATCAGCTACACAGGCAAATTTCACTCACATGAATTTCACGTGAATTTAAATTCATGTGAATCTCACGTGAACACGAATTTCACCTCAAATGAGCTTATACGTGAAACTCACGTGCAATCAGTTTTTGTGAGTTTCACGTGAATATCATTTGAAACTCATGTGAATTTCATATGAAAATCGCGTAAATATTTTTCATGTGAAATTCACATGAATTTTCAAAATAGAGCATTTCAAATAACATCTAAATTTTCAAAGGAGTAGGTTCAGTAAGACACCTTTTTGACCCCAAAATATAGCAGTTTTACAAAATTGTGAAAATGTAATCTTTTAGATATTTACTGGAAAGTAGAATGTTTCTGCTACATAAATATGGGCTGTTTTGACAATACAATGTACATATATCGGGCACTAGCATCATTAAGTCATGCTAAATTACTGAAATCTTCACAATTTTAGCATTTTAGTTAAATTTTAGACGGTTTCCGTCTTAAATGAAAGTGGCCGCATTCGTGTTCATTCATAATATTGAAATTTAAGTTGTATTTGGTGATAATACATAACATACATAAAGGTTGAGGATGAACACGGATGCGGCCACTTTCATTTTTGAAAAAAAAACCAACTGAAAAGTGACGTTTTTTGGCATATTTGATGGATTTTTCATATCTAAGCTTGAATTGGAGCGTTTTTATTGACTAAATCAGTTAAAATCTTTCCCAAAAACTTATTGAATCAATTAAAATAGACACTTAAGTGTTTAAAAAGTGTTCAAAATCTTTCGTTAGATGAACTTGAAATTTGAGGCCAAAATCGGTCCTTACCGGACCTACTTCTTTAAATATCAAATTTTGTTGTAAATTTCACGTGAAATTCATGTGAAAAAATTTACATCAGATTCATGTGAATCTCAATTCACGTGAAATTCACATGAACATTTGCACGTGAGTTTCATGTATAAGCTCGATTGAGGTGAATCTCACGTGAAATTTTTCATGTGAAATTCATGTGAGCAAATTTTGCCTGTAGTACTTTCAGCTCATTTTTTCCAGTGGTCTTGACAAGAATGATACTACTGACGCAATTTTTCAATTTCAGTAGTAGCATACCCTATTCACCATCGCGCTTACACAATCGTAGTAAATTGATGTTCAAATCTTTTAAATCGACGAGAAAGAAATACACAAGATAGTTTAGAAACTAGAACTAGAACTAGAAATTAAAGAAACAACAGACACGGCCTCCTCCGCCTAATTTTTAGACTGATATCTCGAATTTGACATACACAGTCATTTCAGTACCAGAATCTATGACAAACGAGACGATTTTAATTTTGAAAATATAAATTTCCCCCACCTTAGTTGCTATATACCAACTTCACCTGCATATGGGATATACATTTCCCAACTTATTCGATATCCAAGAGCTTGCAGCTTCTACTCAGACTTTGTAAAACGTCACTAGTGTCTGAGTAGAAAGTTTATGAACCAAGGGTATATTAAAGAACGTCTCGTCCTTTTTCTAAAAAAAAGTTCATCGAAAGGTACCAAGACCTTGTTGATAAATATTCCGTATCAACTTCATAAATAATACATGATGGTCTTGATGTATAGATTCTGCGTACTGACGTTGTTTATCATCTTAATAACGTGTTATATTGTTCTTTCATTTATCTTTGTTCTATCATTAGTATAACTTTTACTATTTGGATTGCTTTCTGTGATATCCATTTGACGTGGCTCGGTACTTATACATCCCGTCAATGTGTTTGTATTATCTATCATTTTTGCTGGTGCATTTTGTATATGCGTCTTTTTGTGTTTCTTTTGTTCTTATAACGTGACTCTGTACTTTAAAAGATCCCGTCAGTATGATATTGTTCTATTATATGTCATTATGATATATTTCTATTATGAATTACAATATACGTTGAACCACAAACGTCAAAATCATTCAATCGCGTAGTGGTATTAACTATTTTTGGATTCTTATAAATTCTATATATAACTTTTGGAGTAGTTTAAATCTCGGTCTATTTCTTCTTTACATTTTTATTTTTATTTCAATTTATTCTTACATACTTTTGATTTTTTAACCCTATATGCTAACATTCCCATGAAAATTTTAATATTGTTTGTACGCACATTGAACGACAAATTTATGTGACGTATAAAATTTTCTGACGTCAGACACTCAATAAATGTGTTCGTAGATAGTAGATGTTTTTGTGTTCTGTTAAATTGTTCCTTTTAAAATTGTTAAACGATGATGACTGATGTACCCATATTTTGACTATTATATTTATTGTGTCTGTTTATTTTACGCATCAATGTAAAAATATCGGAAATTGATGAGACTGTCATTAAAGTGAGAGGGTTAGCGCTATAGAACCAGGTTTAATCCACCATTTTCTACATTTGAAAATGCCTGTACCAAGTCAGGAATATGACAGTTTTTGTCCATTCGTTTTTGATGCGTTTTGTTATTTGATTTTGCCATGTGATTATGGACTTTCCCAATTGATCTTCCTCTAAGTTCAGTATTTTTGTGATTTTACTTTCTTCTATTTTCTCTAATGGGCAATGCAGAAATTGTCAGTTTTGTATACTTATTAAGAAATAGTGTTTCGACATAACATTCATAAAGAGTTAAAAAACACAATTGCAAAGAATATATTGAGGTTCCTGTCTTATCTACACCTCAAAATTTACACAGAGTCGGAGTAGTCAAAGAAAAAGTGGAACATATATTAAAGTTATACATGTTATAAGCATTTTGTTTTTTCACAAAGTAAACTGCTTACCTGCATTTTGTTGTGCAATGTTTTCCATCTAAAGAAAACTGTCAAACAAACAGTTGAATTTCATTTGGCACGGTCCATTGAGTTACATAGTGAATTGTGTACAGGTCTCGCTTTTCTCACTGTTGTGTATGTCATTCAATGTAAGTATCCTTTACGCGGAAGTTATTCAAACGGGTTGATCGTCATGAGAAGGTCAAACCTACTACAATCTTAAGGTTCATCATAAAGAATTGAAAATATGGCCGTGTTTACACCACAAAATCTTCTTTGAGTACAGACAAACTGATATATCTTGGAAAGTCTTAAGGCATAGCAGGAACTAGTCATATAATAGCTATATATAGTCTAAGTTCAGAAAATTAAAGACTTACCTGGATTTTGGTGTGCACCTTTTTCTAGTAAGCAGAAGATAGCAAAATAAACAAACACACGAATTTGATACGGTCCAATCAGTTAAACAGTTTAAATCTATTGTTTGCAGATGTCTATTTTCCATCTATTTTGCATTTGAATCAATATTACTCCCAACATGTATTATATGAGGGGAAATTCTCAAAACTCTTTCCAAACTTAGTTTATTTTGGCACCTTCTGCCGGAATGAAATCAAAATGAATAGCAAAATCCGAAAAAAGTTTATAGCTTTCTGAAACATAAAATGCATTAAAAAATTCAATTATCTAGTTCCTGCAAGCCCTAAAAATTTTGCAGTTGTATAGTTTTTTTTGTACTCAGATTTAAATTTGTGATGTAAATACGGCCATATTAGTCAAAAAGTTATGACGAACCTTAACTTATTATTATGTACAAACGTATTCTGACAAGCAGACAGTCATTTATATTGTTATAAACGTTATTGGTTATAAAAAAAGATCTAGCTCTATAGAATCCAATGTCAACAATTGTGATATTATTATTGATAGTTATGCTTAGTGAAATAATGATGAAGAACTTTATTGTGGTTATACAGGTGGTATGTTCTCAATATTTCACTTAAATATCAGTATTATGAGCAGTAAACTATAATATGCTGATAATGACAATAACGAAGCAGAAGTAATACATCCTGCTAAAACTCATCTTGATGAAAATAAAAAATCTTAAAATATAAATGGAACGTATAACTGGGCGTTTAGACATGTTATCCTCGGTTTCGTACCAGTTCCTGATATTTGAAGAGCAATGCAACATTTTTTAGTCAAACAGTTTACGATATACTATTAAAGATAAAAAAAAATACTACATCAATTGAATTTCGACACCCATCAACCCAACCCGAACCTGATGAATTAAAACTGAATTAAAAAGTGGGGAGCAAACAGCCATTCTCTTAGAAACATATATACTGCACTTATAAGATCTAAAATAGACTACGGATGTGAAGTATATAATTCCGCCTCACATTCCGTAAAGAAAATACTGGACCGGGTGCAAAGTCAAGCACTTCGAATTTGTACCGGTGCATATAAAAATGTAGCCACAAGTGGACTGCAAGTAGAAATGGGTGACCCACCCTACGAAGAACGTAGGCAGTGCCTTATTACAAAATCGTTTTTAAATATATCTAGTCATGAAGACAACCATCCAACTAAGGAAAGTTTGGCAAAAAAGGCAACATTTCTTTGCTACTCCAGGGAAATAAAACAGAATAAAAAACCATATTTTATTGTTTCAAAAGATATGATTAATCAACATGATGTAGATATTAACCAAATATATAAATACAAACAAGTCCCAACACCCCCTTGGCATTTGACTAAACCCCGTGTATGTACACAACTCTCAAATCTCATCTCGAAAAAGGACAATCCACACTAAATTCGAAGTGAAAGTAACTTCATGATTGATACGCAGTACTGCCAGTTTTTAAAAATATATACGGACGGATCTAAAGATCCAAATTCTAATAAAACCTCATGTGCATTTGCAATACCTGAAATGGGAATAAAAAAAGGTTTCAAACTGCCTAAGAATATGTCAATTTTCACATGTGAGCTTATGGCAATGTTTCTGTCTCCTATATGGTTAGAAGAATTTAAAATTGTGTTTGTCGACTCTTTATCAGCTCTCCAAGCCTTAAAGAGTAATTTATTTAAGGTAAAAAATTATTTATTGTACGACATTATATTTTTATACAACCAGTTAGTCAAACTAGGTAGTAACGTAATATTTGAGTGGATCCCAAGCCACGTCGGAATTTTAGGAAACGAAATTGCAGACCAGACTGCCAAAGTGGCTCTTAATAAAGATACAATAGATTGTCATATGCCCCTTTATAAAGAAGACATCAAATGTTTAACAAAAAACATTTTAAAACAAATTTGGCAAAAACAGTGGTCAGATAACCCAAAGGGAAGATTACTACACTCCTTCCAAAATAATGTATCATTTAAGATTACTATTCCACAAATGAATAGAGAAAATGAACGAATAATTTACAGATTAAGATCTGGCTCTATTAATGTCAATAAATATCTTCACAAAATAGGTAAAAGCCCGAGTGAAATTTGTGAAAACTGCAAAGTCACAGACGATGTTGTACACTTTCTATTAGTCTGCTCAAAATATGATGCGCAACGTAAACAGATGTTTGATACGCTTAAAAATAATGGAGTCGTAGATCTCTCATTGAAACACCTGCTATCCGGTTACACACACACCTTTAGTCCCGTGCATAACTATCTACGGGAAACTAATATACTTATAAGAAAATAGGAAGACTCTCAACTACATGTATAAGTGTCATTTAGCTTTAGTTTAGAGATTATAAAACAAACTATTATGTATTTGGAACTAGTGTATATGAATTATTTCTCAGACGGTCCGGTCCCTAAGATAAATTATTTCATAAAGTCAGTATACAACCAGCAAGATTAAAGATAAATGAAAAACTCACCCGAATATGAAATAATTTCCTTTTTACATATATATATATATATATATATAATAATCACAAGCAAGTCACAAGTGCAATGCACACTTCACCTTTGTGTCAGTCCATTGAGCGTATTCAAACAGACTTTTTCTACCTGGGTTATACATTAGTAAATCATTCACCTTTCAAACACCAGTACTAAGGCAGCAACCATTTGGTTTTCGGGGGGGGGGGCTATGGTGTTTTTTTTCTGGACAAATTTTTTTTTGCCTGTGGCGAAAAACAATCAATTTTTTTTGCGACAAGTCGAAAACAATTTTTTTCTTTCAATTTTAGCATTACATGTAGTGGCAGCTGAGGGTAAAACAAACATTTTTTTTTCTCAGAATCAAAAACAAATTATTTTTTTCTCCAAAAACTGGAAACAAATTTTTTTTTCCAAAAAACTATAGTCATATTCATATTGATAGAAAATAAGAAAAATAAACAAACACAAACACAATCACTACGCTCATACATTATTAGAATAGTAACAAGAGTTAAATCCTTTTCTATAACAATAAAATGATAAAATCTAAAATTTGTACTAGAGGATGTCAGTTGGACAAACACACACAGATTATTGTATAATTATATATATGCACATCCCAGCACTTCTGTTTCGCTGACATTCTCTGTACTTACAACAAAATCAAACAATGTCATTGTTTTAATAATATACTGGTATACATTTTTTTCATATTTTTCTATTTTTGCTCCATTTATATATTATATATATATATATAAGTACATCTGAGTCAGTGACAACTCTACAACAGATGTATCCATCGGATCGCCATCAATGATGGTGATACATGGCTGCATGTGTACATAATGTATATATATATATATAGATCTAAATAGGCGATTAAGGGTGTAGGTAGGGGTGATTCCTCGTTCAATGACGGAAGTGTTTTTTCTCGTCAGGGAATGAGGAATCACTAAATACCAGTATGTCTTTGGAAATTTATTTGGAATAAATTGACGCAACTTGCCGTTATGGAAAAGGAATAACTACAACCAATCCTTACTTTAAGGATTCTTTATTTGCTACATCAATTGAGGGAGACGTCCTAACATTGGTTGCATTTAACTACCACATGTCTTGTTACATGTTTCTAAATATACAATGTATAAGTATATCACAGACGACACAAAGGTGAATAATCAGATAACATTTCTAAACAATTTTATGATACCTATCAATAAATAATGCATTTCATTAGGGACTATATATATCATTTGCTTTTTTTTTTCTTGCATCTTCTGTTATGTGGTGTTGGTTTTTTTTTTTTTTGTCTCTCAACATATATATATATTTCTGAGTAATTCAGTCAACCATGTTCGCCAAAGTTTGATATAATAACTCGCCAAAACGTAATAGTAAAAATAAATTAAGGACTGAAAGTATATATACATAATACTTATGTTATATGAATTTAAGGCGCAATTACTACATAAGTAAGTCGCCTACCAAAACCAATAACAACAACAACAATTAAAACTGTTTAAAACCCTTTAGTCTGATACTTGTTTAAACCAAACGTTTGTAACTATAGAGTGAAACCTAAACGTATGGAACCTATTAGAAAACGAATATAGGAAACAAATTATGTAAACTTTCGCATGAAACGTTATTGAAAAAAAAGTCTATAACTATCGGAACAACAGGGTAGCATAGTATATCAGCAAACACTTACTGCAATATTGAGAGATGTGTCACGCAAAACCTTTGCACCAGGCCTGTTTGGACAATCTGTACCGAACCAACTTTCTTAGCCGTTCTATATACTTTCAGCAGGTTTCAAACACTTTGCTTTGTTTGACTAACCCTTTTTTTCTTAAAACTAATAACTATCCAACCTTGCCGATGTTCACTGTCTGTGGTCTTCGGTATAAATGACAAATTTAACTACTGCTAGAAGTGTTTAACGACCTTCACTAGGTTTACAGCCCTTGCACGTTCGGCTCGGTGCCCGAATAAGTTTGGTGAATGTTTAAATGTTTTTGTTGTTGTCAAGCTGGCAAAAAGACATCTTTAACGAAGAAGCTACCCAAGGTTTATACAAGAAACGCGGACCTCAAAAAGAGCACCCTAGCAACAACTGTACAGTTGAAGCGTCTTATATATAAAACAGAAACAGCTCCTGATTCAGGACAGGCACATACATACAGAATGTGTCGAGGTTAATCCCAACCCTCCCCTAACCTTGGACAGTGGTGTAACGGTACAACATAAGAACGAACTAAAAAAGTTTGCCTCATATCTTGACTTACATCTAAAAATTGATAATAAGGATCGGTTGAAAACAAAACTTTACGACAAAAGAGATGATTCTAGCTTCCCAATTGTGATCTTTCCATTTCTGTGTAGCAACATTGCAGCAACGCCCGCATATGGTTAATATATCTCCCAATTGATACGATATTCCCCGGCTTGTATTTCCTATCATGATTTCCTTGATAGAGGGTTACTGCTAACAAGAAAGCTGATGGTGAAGTTGAAATCATCCCTTCGTAAAATTACGGACGCCATTTCAAGTTGGTTGACCGTTATGGAATAACCGTTTCACAGATGATATCAGATATGTTCCTTGTGTCGTAACTACAATCCACTTTCCTTTTCCCCTCGAATGTGACCTTCGGACTTGGACTATGTACCGTGTTTAAAAAAACATGAAAAACATGAAGGGTACCACATGTGGAGCAGGATCTGCTTATCCCTCTGGAGCACCTGAGATCACCCCCAGTTTTTGGCGGGGTTCTTGTTGCTTAGTCATTGGTTTTCTATGTTATGTCTTTTGTACTATTATTTGCCTGTTTGTCTTTTTATTTTTCAGCCATGGCGTTGTCAGTTTAATTTCGATCTATGAGTTGACTGTTCCTCTGGTATCTTTTACCCTCTTTTATAGCAACCAAGGATAAAGGGATGAATAAAGAAAATATTTAAGTAAATGAGACATCTGATTCATTGACGTCTCATAAATTGACAAAAAATGCGAATAAGATCATCATCAAAATGGCAATGGGTACAGATGGCATACCAGCAAAATTTATTGGCGAGAGTAAATCTGTGATAAACTTCAGCTGACAAGGTTTATAAAACTGTCTGTTAATATAGATGTTTCTCTGGTATACTCAAAAAGCTCAAGTACCACCGCAACAATTTGTTAAATCTTATTATCACTATGTTACTGTTTTGTCGATTTATTTAAAGTGTATGAACAGGTTTTTGATATACCGTCGTATGACTATTTTGATTATTTTTTTATGCACGGATGTTTAACTGCATTGTTTAGTTGACTAGTAGTGTGACGTAAGGTTCTAGATCAAACCATTTTTATTGCAGCTGTCTCTGTTGACGTTTAAAAGGCATTTGAATGATAAGATCACGCTATTTTTCTGGACAAATTCACAGGTGCTTGAGGACAGGATCCTGTATGAGCCCCATATAGTCCCTCCCCCTTATTATCATAAATCTCAGATTTTTCGATATATATCACTTATTTGTACCATATATATGTAGGACTCAAATCTATGGTGGGTTCCAAATCTATGGCAGATTCCTAATCTATGGTAAATGTGACGTCATGTCATCCCAAATCTATGGCAAGTTTTGTAATTTACTAATCTATGGCGGATTTATGTTGTTTACAAATATATGGCAAGTTTTGTGCAAATGGAAAACAATGCAGTACATTTTCGACAAATGACTTGTCTTAAGCAAGTGGAAAAATACGACAACGGGAGCATACCTATAAACATTTGTGAAATATACATTCCATAATGGTCAACCGAAAAAAAAAATCATAAATGATAAATTTGTATACCTTCAAAGACCTTTAACAAACAAGAAGGCCGCTTTTTATAAAAAAAAAAATAACAAATTAACAAATAAAGATAAATAATATTTATTTCAGCGATATCATTAATACATCATTTTTATTTGATGACGATTTAAATCAAATTTGTATCCGGTAATTTTATATATCATTTTATAAACTTTTCCAGCCGTAGACTGTAAACTTCATCTAACTAGATATAGGAAGTTGTGGTAAGATTGCCAATGAGACAACTCTCCATCCAAGTTACAATTTCTAAAAGTAAACCAGTATAAGTCAAGGTACGGCCTTCAACACGAAGCCAGCAAGCAATTAAGGGTTCAAAATATCCTTTTTTCTAAAATATGCGGTACTGAAAATAGCGGCGCCATAATTCATTGCGGGATTCGGCCAGTACATCACATTTGGTCCATCTTCGGGATTATAGGTTACATCTTCCTTTAAACCACCCGCAAATGGTCGTCAGAGAAATATCTTCATCTTGAATGGTGTTCAAATGTATGGGTTCCGCCATCGTTAGCGGCGGCGAATGTGCAATATGGCGTAATATTTAATTGTGACGTTATACGGTACTTTTTCCCCAAGATCTGCCATAGATTTGGAGTAAACAAAAATCTGCTATAGATTTGAGTTGTTTGGCGTTTGTAACGTCACATTTGCCATAGATTAGGAATCTGCCATAGATTTGGAACCCGCCATAGATTTGAGTCCTACATATATACTAATATACCATATTTATACTCTAAATATGCATGTTTACTATCAACGTGAATCTCGACTATAGAGCGAAGCGAAAGGTTGCCAACTTCGTTTCAAGAAATTGGGGCTATGGTCGGGAAAAAATGTTTTAAAATCTAATAAAATGTCACTTACCGGTCTAATCAACGAGTACTTGCTGTTCCCATATAATTATCCTTATCGAATATCAATATCCAGACATAATATATAACTGTTTAAACACTTTTAATTAATTTTTTTCGCTGGCGGTGTTGCGGTTTTTTTGTCCATTCAACTTCGATCAACGGAAGTTACAAAACAACGACATCTGTGTGGTCTTCAGCTCAAGAAGGATAACTCCACCTGAAAACGCGGGAAATTAGATGAGTTCCGAGAAACAATATACTGAACGAAAAGGTAAGAGAATTACAAATTGTTTATTTGGCGGAAATTTTTAACTGTGAAAAAAATCTTAAACTGTGGAAAAAAATAGTAAATAGAGATGGCAACGAACAAAACACCCATTTTCACTTGGGTTGTAGAAAATTTACAACCATGCAACGAATCTGAATTTGTTGATCTCATTGAAATTAAGAAAAAATGTGAATTTGAAGTAACAAATTCTGCTGTGGGTAATGTTATTAAAAAAGTTTTCAACAATGTAAAAATAAAATCAGGTCGCTCAAAGGAAAACTGGTGTAAATCTACCCAAAGATACTATGGTTTGTCATGGAAACAGGACGCAATCAGTCAGCCTAGTATATTATTTATTGACATTCAAACTCTTCTCCCTGAAGACTATTTTGTAATATCAAAAACACAAACATCAATGAAAATAGGACATTTTACAGGAGAAATTATAAACGGTAGTAAAATAATGATTGAAATTCAATTAGAATCAGATGGTGGTATTTCTCTCCTAGTGATGGGAAATTGGACTTGAAAAGATAGGACTTCAGGAAAAGTTTTCAATGACAATAAATTCAGTTGAATCTCTATTTAAATTGATAAAACAACTTAGATACTGTAGTGGCGTTAACAGTGTTGAGCAAGATTTACCTCATTTTGAAGAGCAAGTGTGTCTTGTAGGTGACGAGAACTCTGAACAAATAAGGTTCCGTGCCAAGACGTGTTGTAAGGTTTTACCATTCAAAAACTCTAATGCTGTCTCCTTGTGTTGTGGTAACTGTAAAAAATTGAAAACAAAAATTCAAACAAGAGAACAAAAGTGTGACATAGATGAAAAAATAATAATGATATAAACTTAAATGACAACAATACACATGATAATGAAGTGAGACTGATCATAATGATTTGAGTGACATTTTGACAAAAATTTCCCCTGATTGTTCTATGAAAATGCAGACATTTCTACTTAGTCAAAAAATGGCATTAGAAAGGAACCCAAATGGCCGGAGGTGGAACAAGGAAATTATACGGTTGTGTTTAACTTTGTACTGCAGGAGTCCAAGGGGCTATAGTGAATTGAGAATTAGCAATTTTATAATATTACCATCCCAAAACTTGCTTCGACGTTATAAAAACTCTGTTTATCAAGAGGCAGGCATTAATAGTGATATGTTAGATTGGATGGGAAATGAAGCAACAATGAAAGGTATACCCCCTGAGGGATATCAAGGTGGACTTATTATAGATGAAATGTCTATTCAACAAGATTTGCAATTTCGCAAGCGTAAACACAATATAGAGCTGATTGGTTTCACTGAATGTTCACCAGAGTCAATTATATTTGAGCAAATAAAGAGTAATAAAAAAGAAAGAACTCTTGCTACACATGTTCTTCAATTAGTTTTCTTAGAATTTACAGGTTTCCGTTTTCCATTTGCACATTTTCCTTCTCATACTGCATCAGGACATGAACTTTACTTACTTGTATGGAAATCAGTTAATATGTTATCTGCATTTGGATTTACAATTCAATATATCAGTACTGATGGGGCACAAAGCAATAGAGACCTTTTCAAAATTTTGTTACCAAACTTTAACAGTGTAAATGCAATCACATGCTCTTTTTAAAACATTTTTTCTCCCAAGGACAGCCAAAAATTTTTTTTTTTTATCAAGGACATTTGCCATATTATTAAGAAAATAAGGAATAACATTTCTAAAAGAGGAGATGGTGCTTTTAGTAAACGGAGGTTAAAGTTTAAGAACAATTTTATAGAATGGACTCACTTTAAACAGGCTTATCTATGGGACATTTCAACGAACCCATTCCCAGTTCATCATAAACTGACACAAGAACACATGTTCTTAACATCAGAAAATAAAATGAGGAATCATTTAGCAGAGGACGTTTTAAATAATGAAATGTTACATTTGATGAAACTTTACAAGTCAAGCTTAGGTGATGCTGGAACAAATGTTGATGAAACCATAGAATTGCTACAGCAAACAAGCGTGCTCATCCAAAACTTCAAAGACTCGCGTCCTGTAACAGATATAAGCGATGAGAGGATTAAACAAAACAATGATGTTTTACAGTGGTTTATTGAGTGGGAAAAAATGATTAAAGACAACATTGAAATAAAAAATAAGGAAAAACATCTTATATCACATCAGACTAGGGAAGATATAATTTCTTCTATTACGGGATTTGAAGAAATGTGTATATATAAACTCAAGTGTTCAAATGCATCAATAATTTCAAGTCGTGTTAATAGTGATGTCATAGAGAACATATTTTTCCAACAGAGAACACTTCATAATGGGGCTAATACTAATCCAGCATATCTAGGTTACTGTCATTCAGTTAATTCAGTTATTCTTGGACAGACATCAATATCTCGCAAATCTAATGCAGGAGGTGGAGAGGGAGCACAATTGAACCAAGCAGTTAAGGCAAATAAAAAGGTACAATCATGGTTTAATTTTGAAGAATGAACCTTGCCATGCAGATGGCTTTTGCTCTTATTTTTGTTAGGTTGCTGTCATTTGCATATACCCCACAACTCAATGTTAAACCACATTAGATGTTATACATTGTTATACAATGTATATATAATATAACACTGAAACTGAAAACTGAAAAAAATGTTCTAATGTGTTAAAAGAATTATTTAAAAAAAAAGTTATGCAGAACAGAGATAAAAAGTAGTCTCGTTAGCAATTATACATAATAATATCTAAGATGAAATAAAAATCACCCATTTCCCTTTTTTTTTTTTGGGGGGGGGGGGGGTTGATAAATATAAATCTACATAAAAGCAACAAATTACCTGGGAATATACTTTATTGGCACAGTGGACAGGTGAAGGCAGCACCTTCTACACTAAGACTAGTCCAAATTTCATCATCTTGTAAGTTTGCACAATCCCTGTGGTACCATAAAGTACAAGCATCACAACATATCCAATCCTCATCTCCAATATCTGGCTTATTACACACAGTACATTTGTCATCAGATTCATCAGATATAGGAATATTTTTCTTTCTACTCTTCCCTTTCCCCTTTCCTTTACCTCTCCTTGAAGTTTTCCTTTTATTTGATTGTATTTTATCTTTATTTTGAATTGTAGGTTAGAGTTCTGAAGCCAAGGAACCAGTTGATGTAGAGGCTACATGTACATTACTAGGGCCTGGAACTTCTGAGTCCATTGTTTGAGGAGCTGCTGAAACTATAATGTTAGAAATTGGCTTAGCACCTGTTCCAGAAACATCACTTTTATCCGGATATGGTATGCAATCACTTTTTAATATTGCTTTACCCAATTCAGAACTTATTTCTTCCTTTCGCTTTTGAGTGGAAATTTTTACATTGTACATAAGACATAACATAAGCAATTCTTTCTTAGTGAAAGAATTTTCTGAAAGAAACTTTTCATTCTGCATAAGTTCTGATTTCAGTCGCAAATGTGAACTTTCTTTGTCCTTTGACTTGTCTTCAATCAAAAATTGCATATTTTTGATTGAGTTAAGTCTGCCAATTGATATTTTATCGTATGTTTTTCTTTGTTGTGATGTTATGCTATTGTTTCAGAAAAAGGGATAAGGTTTGGATCCATTAAAACGTTTAATCCCGCTGCAAATGTTTGCACCTGTCCTAAGTCAGGAATCTGATGTACAGTAGTTGTCGTTTGTTTATGTAATATATACGTGTTTTGTTTATATAGATTAGACCGTTGGTTTTCCCGTTTGAATGGTTTTACACTAGTAATTTTGGGGCCCTTTATAGGTTGTTGTTCGGTGTGAGCCAAGGCTCCGTGTTGAAGGCCGTACTTTAACCTATAATGTTTTACTTTTTAAATTGTTATTTGTATGGAGAGTTGTCTCATTGGCACTCACACCACATCTTCCTATATCTATATATTAAAAGATTTCACCACCTTCTTTGATTTCTCTGATACTTTCTTACGAAGCGCCTTTCCTTTCTCTTTTTTGAGAAAAGTTAAATAATCCCTTCTGAATTGACTGAAAGAAACCTTCAAAAACAGATGCACAGCTGAATTGTAAATGTCTATATAATTTTCACTTGAAAGGGTTATGGAGTGAATAATATTATGAATATTGTCTGAGGATGTACACTGGATGTTGTAATTACTAGTAAGTGTTTGAACCCATAAATCAAATAAACATTTGTCATTCAAAATTTCATCTGTGACATAGCTGAATAAATTTTTTCCATGCTCAACAAGATTTATATGAGAAAGTTTTTGTCTACACAAAGTTTCAAGTTTACTAAAGAAATCAAAAGTTACATCAGTAATGTTGGTTAAACATTCACGCTCATTCTGTTTTCTTTTAGTCTCTTCTAAACTTTCTGGATCAATGCTAGAATTCAATAAGACATCATAGGAGGAACAAAGAGAAGATAATATGTTCATTTGATCTTGAAGCTTTGCTAATTTTGATTCTGATCCTACAACAAACAAAGAATGTTTTAATTTAGCTAGGACATAGCCACTAATATATCTAATTTTTCCTCTTGCAGGGGAAGACAACTCATCAGATGTGGGAATGTTTTTAATTGATTCTGGCTCCTGTAAATTTAAATGAGAAGGTAAATCTTCAAAAAATCTCCTTTCCAAGTAAAATAAAACAGCTGTCATAAACTGATAATATATTGCAGATGTACCCTCATCTTTGGAATACATACTTATAGTAGACTTGACACTATTAACATACTCCTCTGAATTGAAATGTTTATGAAATTTCATTAAAAAAATCGTGTTGTTGTTTAGCTGTATAGTTTTTTCTCCTTCCGGAAGACTTATCAGTCCAATATCTTCAATAACTGATATCTGTGATTGGTACCACTCATCAAAAATAGAATTTTTTTTCTAAAATTGTCATTTTGAAAGATTTCATATCATTTTCTAATTGTGACCCAACATATTCATTGAAAACAGAATCAATAGCTTGTGATGATGATTGATCTTTAGTCAAAACATTAGTTTCAATGAAACTATCAAGAACTTCTAGTTTTTCAATTTCACTATCAGAGAAATCAGAATCAGAGTTAAAATTATCATCAATGGCATATGTACATGTATTATCATTACTATCATCATCGTCATCATTATCATCTTCATCATCAGAATCAGAGTCATCATTTTTTTTCTCCATTATTCTCTATAACATGTCTACAGCATGAAAGATCATCCTTCAAAATTCCTAATGTAAAATTGTTATAAAAATCTGAATCATGGGAAGGGTGCTTTCGGCACATTGATTTTTTAAAGTTGCAAACTCGCAGACCCTCAACTTGTTCTGCCCTACCTACTGCCACGCCTATTTGTCCTGGTTGGAAACAGTATTCGCAATTGACAACGACCCTTTTTAAACTCATGCCTTGCGCCTTATGAATAGTTATAGCATAAGCTAACTTAAGCGGTATTTGAGTCCTTTTTGCAAGATATTCCTTATCTGCAGGATCATATGTAGTAAACACGACAGGTTTCAGTGTAACTGTGGATAACTTATTGCTAATAATAAATTTCACATCAACTGAATCTGAGTTTAGTTGAGTGACCGTACCACACAATCCATTTACTAATGTATCACTTAAATTTCTCAAAACATAACATGACAACCAACCTTTAGACCCAAATTCTTTGGTGCCAAATACTTTCGCAAATAAAAATCAGATCCTACATCAGTAGATTTATAAGTTTTAAGGTCCCCTTGCAACTGTTGTAGTTTATTATAATTAAATATATCCACATCATAGTTCCTAGCATAAAGATGAACAGCTGTGTCCTCATTTGGCAATGGACGATCTCAGGAATTCAAAAAAGCTACATTTTCATTGGAAACTTCTCCCTTTTAAAGCGCATTAATACACTGAATCAATGCAGTTTCACTTTGCCTGTGAATTATATTTAATTGTACTTTGTGTGGGAAGTAATCATCAAACCATGGCAGTTTAAAACAGTGGCTACCAGAATCTCCAATAATTTTATTTGGAACTGGGGGTAATTGATAAAAGTCATCCGACAAAATTACTTGTATCCCTCCAAAGTATTTATTATTATCTCTAACTTTTCTGCATAGAACCTCAACTTTGTTAAATGTTTTAGCACTAACCATGCATTGACACTTCATCAATAATAAGGAGATCTGTTGTTTGGATATTATGTTTAACAGACATAAAACGCTCATCTGATTGAACAAGGTGTATAATTTCCTCATTAAGATGCCTCCCATTCTCTATCCCGGCCCATTTGTGCAATGTTTTGGCTCCCAACTCTTTGTAAAGAGTGGATGCTATACCCGTTGAACATACAATAGCGACATTCTTCTGTTTTTCACGCTGGTCCTTTACTATATATTTGAGAAGAAAGGATTTACCTGTTCCTGCCTGACCACTTATAATAAGGTTGTGCCCATTTGCTAACTCAAAAGCTATCTTTTGATCCTCGTCTAACATAATTTTAGATTTATTTTACAATGTTTACGTTTTCTGTATAACTATAGATTTTTTACATATGCGAAATTCTCTTACCTTTTCGATCAGTATATTGTTTCTCGGAACTCATCTAATTTCCCGCGTTTTCAGGTGGAGTTATCCTTCTTGAGCTGAAGACCACACAGATGTCGTTGTTTTGTAACTTCCGTTGATCGAAGTTGAATGGACAAAAAAACTGCAACACCGCCAGCGAATAAATTAATTAAAAGTGTTTAAACAGTTATATATTATGTCTGGATATTGATATTCGATAAGGATAATTATATGGGAACAGCAAGTACTCGTTGATTAGACCGGTAAGTGACATTTTGTTAGATTTTAAAACATTTTTTCCCGACCATAGCCCCAATTTCTTGAAACGAAGTTGGCAACCTTTCGCTTCGCTCTATAGTCGAGATTCACATTTATAGTAAACATGCATATTTAGAGTATAAATATGGTATATTAGTATATATATGGTACAAATAAGTGATATATATAGAAAAATCTGAGATTTATGATAATAAGGGGGAGGAACTATACGGGGCTCATACAGGATCCTGTCCTCAAGCACCTGTGGACAAATTACAAGCTTATTGGATATCTACATATTCAGTATTCTCCTCAGCTCATATTTTTCTTATAGAAGAAATCAAATCAAAGTCAATGGTGTTCTGAGTAGTTGGGTTTACAACCAGATGGTTACCCTCAAATCAATTTATGGTCCACTGTTATTTAATGTTTTTCTACAGGATGTTTATTTTAATTTATGAAACATTGTTTCTTATATAATTATGCTGATGATGATACCTTGTCCTTAATCATTTCAGGTACAATTTAATTTACGTATATCCACGCCGAAGTCTGAGTATCGAGTGCTTATTGCTTTGTTCAAAGAAAACAAAATGCAGGCAAATCCTGATGAATTGCAGTGTATTACCGTCGGGAAGAAAAACTGTACGTAAAGTATTCAAATGAAAGAAAATATTCTATCTTCTTTGGAAACTGTCAAAGTGATTGATATTGATATCGATTAGTTGCTATGTCTATATGTTTTTTGTGTTTCTTTGATACATATGACGTGGCTCTGTACTTACACATCCCGTCATTGTGTTACTGTACTATTGTAAAATTTGGTATGTATACGTGTCTGTCATATTTGCTGGTGTGCTTTTTTTTTGTACGCCTTTATTTGTTTCTTTGTTACATATTTATTTGTTTTAAAAGCGATTACTATGGTTAAACAATGTTGACAGCTGTATTCATATTTTTGACGTTTTTACCTATAACATATAAAGAGAATATGGGGTAGGATTGCCAATGAGACAACTCTCCACAAGAAACCAAATGATACAGAAATAAACAACTATAGGTCACCGTACCGCAAAGTAAGCTATAAAAGGCCCCGAAATGACAAACGATAAACAATTCAAACGAGAAAACTAACCGTCTTATTGTTAGCGGACTCCCAAACCTCCTCCTAACCTGGGACACTGGTGTAGCAGAACAACATCAAAAAGAACTATAAAAATCAGTTGAAAAAAGGCTTAACTAATAACATGGATACAAATAGAAATACATAAACATATTTTTTTGAATTAAAAGCTTTCAAGAACTGACGTTTTAACTCTATAAAGTAATGACCATAGAGTTTTGGCTGTTCTTTTACGGTCCCTTTTAGTCATGCTATGTACCCTTGTCTCTCGGTCTTTTGATGTTTATAAAACTTTCGTGATAAAGTCAAATCCTGAAATTCATTTCAGACGCACCAAATTATTATATTTTAAAATTAAAGAATAAACACAAAGCTTTGCAAAATTATTTAAATTTTATCTATGTTTTCTTTTTTAAGTCGATGTTTTCAGAACCATATGCTAGCATTAATAACAATCCTCCTGTGATCACTATTGTGTTGATAAAAATAAAATAGTTCAGATGTTCGTACCACCTGTTGTAATAGTAATGTCTCTGACAAGCAAAGGGCAAATTGCCTAACAGTAACCAAGCTATCAATAGAAATATTGATCCTATAGCCAATAGTAATGCTCAGAATGAGACATAGACCAAATGATAGTCGTATCCAACTAGATGAGTCTACAATCTCAAACAACAGTGGAACATACATCAAAAGTAACAGAATATTTCCTAAACATTTCTTTTTCCTGTTTTCCGCTGATAAAGTCGATGAAGTACTAGCAAACAGACTCTTCCCTCCTGTGTTATCTGCATATGCCATCAATACTATTCCAAATACAGAAATTATCCTGCAAAAAAATAAATAAAACACAGGTATAATAACAGATTTCTTATAATCTATTAAACCATGTACATTTAGCAAACTTTTAACTTCTTTAAACATATACATAATATACGCAAATACTCTTCCGCGTAAAAGACACAATTTTACAAATATATCTAAACATAAGAAGATTTGATGTGATAGCAACTGACACATCTATCCACAACTTGAAATGAAGTCAATATAAGCAATTATAGGCCTACAAAAAAATATTATGGACGGCTATAAAAAAAATTCGGCATGAAAATAAAAAAGATTCAAAAGAGAAAAGGACGTACGGTGACATGTAGTTGTTATTTGCTCCCTTAAGAAGAGTTTGCACATTGGCAATCATACCACATCTTCTTTTTTATATAACAGTCTAATTAATAACTAAACCTTTCATGAAACTACACTGAACTACAGGCTCCTTACTTGGGACAGGCTCATAAATAATCTGGCGGGTTTTAATATGTTTGTTAGCGTTCACCCTCCCCTTAAATATGTGATGAGGTTATATTTATGTTATAAGGGAAATTGATCACATATTTGGAAAATAATTTAAGGTGCATTTCAAATTAAAATGGAAGCAAAATCTTAACACGTCAAACATTGTTCGTACAGTGTCGTGATATATAGTTTGTTTAACGATGCATAATGTGCCATGCATATACAACAACTTTTTGAGAAATTATTTTGTAACATAGAAATTATGAATGTCACAATCTAGAAAATTGCTTGATATGAACTAAAGGTGTAATACCACCAAATCATGGTACGTCACATCCGGTTGTATACGAAAGTAGGTCGAAAAAAAATATTCCCTTGAATTTGACAGTTGTAGGTAATTAATCCTACATTTTATTACAGTAAAAGATTTCTGTGTCATAAACATATGTCTTGGGTATTTCAAAGCACCATTATTTTTTTATTTGGGATTTCTATAGAATATTTTGTAATCTTGAGGTTACATGGTGGCTAAACCTTGTACACAGATAAAATAAGGAGAGAAAGTTGATTGGTTAACTTCCAGTGATGGTTACTTTTTATATGCAATCCAATGTTATATGAATGTTTTTCTATAGTACTGGACAGGATGAAACTTTACTCATGCCTAGTATTTCTTTATTTGAAACAAACATACATTCTACATATTTTTTTGAAAAGTGAAAATTTAACAAAGACTAATAGGGGAAATCAATGGTGGTATTACACCTATATATGACTTTTACGTCCGTCCGATGACGGTAACAATATCAGGACGTCTTTATTTTTGCTCTCCTCCCAAAATTATCAAAACGGAATGATCATAAGCGGTGATTACAAATCTGACTATCCATGGTACCTATATAGGTCATAGAAGCATGATTATAAATTTATTGTGTGAGAAAGAGAAGCGAAATATAAAATGAGATCTTCTCGTTTAATAATATAGATTGTGGAATGTGGAATAAAGAGAAGCAACACAAAATGAGTTCTTCTCGTTCAAGAGTATAGATATTACTTAACAAGGTAGCGGTACACAGTAACGAAAAAAACTTATAATTTTTAGCCACCCTCTTTTCCTTTCTTTCTAACAAGTACGACTTTACATTTGTGTCATGCATGTGTATTTTTCTGAAAAAAAAGAATCTGTCATTGATTAGATTTCCAATAGTAATAACTGTAAAAAAAACTGTTTTTGGTGGAACCATGGCAACAGTCTGCGTTTAATATACACGAAATATTCTGGATAAAAATGCCTTAAAAGTCTCAAATTTAATCATAAGGAGAATTTCAATTCATTTGTGTGATCTCTTTCCTGAAACCATACATATTTATCATTCAAGAGGTCAAAAAACAAATATTATGATATTCCGCTCGTTTTTCCATAAAATGGAATTGAAAAGATCGAGTGTTAAATCTTTGTTGAAAAAGAATACAATAATTTCTGGATCTATCGGCGGTACGGATGTGGAAATGCGGACTGTCAAACAGACAAATTGCCAGTAAAACATGCTAAAAACAATTTCAATGTTCACATAAACCCACTTGGAAGGCTATAATATTTTGAACTGTCTAAAAAATATTTATATTGTACAAACACGTTCATATTTAAAAATTCACAATGGCTAAAATGCGAAACTAAACTTCTTACTGTGTATTGCTACCTAAATGTCCGTCCAATGACGGACACAATAGCCGGACGCATTTTTTTCCTCCCAAACTAACCCAAACGGAATACCCATAACCGAAGATGACAAATCTGATTATCCATAGAACCTATAGGTAACAGTGGCATGATGATTAATTGATCATGGAGGAAAGAGAACAACACACAGAATAGTTTAATAGTAAAGAAGTTAATTAACCTTTACTTGTTTTTCTATTCTCTTTTGCAGTTATATGAAGTAAGGCCTACATGTAGTGTTCCGTTCTATTATAGTGCTACATTGTTTTATTATTTTAATAATCTACACACACAATGACCTTGCCAGATGTAGCTTTTTTATTACCTTATTCACATGTATTGATATGCTAAACTTTTCTTTTAATATAAGTAAATTCATGTTCTCTAAAATGTAGTACTGGGGAATAGGTAAATGTTTGGAAAATGTTTCATGCCTATTATTATGTTGATAACTGATGTTAGTAAACAACTGAATGTGTTGCATATACATACATCTTTTTAATATTTTAAACAAATGAAAAGCCAAATACAGAAAGCGATTTTCTTGCTCCATCGGAAATGAAAATTGACAATGTATGAGCATGTTAGGTAAATTGACATATAAAAACAATTATTCTACAAAAAGAAGGGTATAACTATGGTCTCGGAAAGTTTTGTCAATTTATAGATAGAAAAGATATTTTTCTTTTATTCACGAGTGGCAAGATTTTCCCACTGTTTCGGTATCATGACATCATAAGTATTTACAAGCTGGTAGTTATTGTTGTTCTGTCTTCATTTGAACCATTGACGTTTTATTGCATTTAATTTATTATTTTGCACACTTTATCTCTTAAAGTAAAGGTCGAACTATTTTTGTTAAGATGTATAATGCTACAGCTTTTTATGTGTACATCGAGGCTGTACCAACATTTTCTTTTATTTCCATGAGATAAGTGACTAATGATGACAAAGGGACTAGTCCGAAAAATGTTTTGGGAGATTTTGTCACTACCTCAAAATCATAACGCGGTATTTCAGTCATCCAAAAGAAAATGAGAAGTCATTTATGTACTGCCTTATAACTACTAATCTCATTTTGGTTGTTATGGGTCTCTATGGCTGAGTGGTCTAAGTAGTTAGTCAAAAAGAGAAAACAAGTAGTTGAACTACTGTTTCACTAGCATGTCAACACTGAAATTGTCAGTTCTAATCTCGCACGTGGCAGCTAGACTCTTAGCTCGAATTGTTATTTTTCAACCGAATGTCAGTGGTTCTCTCCGGGCGTGTCAGCTTTCCCCACAAAAACAACACTGACCATAGCATGATAGAACAGTAGTGATGAAAATGACGTTCAACATCAATTAATCAATCAATCTATCATTTGGTTTTTAGTTTACTTAATTACGAAAACCTCTGTATTATTTGTTAAGTTATATCAACATTGTCTTCTTTACCTAGGTTCCATCCACTTCTGGACTCATTAAACACTATTTCAGGGCGGGGAGAGTTGTTCTACTGTCTTAAACAAGCCATTTTTGACTTTTCATATAATGACAATCATACTTTTGATCATTTATCTTGTATGTGTGGTAAAGTAGTTTTCGAAAAAAAAAAACAATTGTTTTAACTTAAAAGATATACACAAGAAACATTATTTTTTCTTTAAATACCTTTTTGGTAAATTATTTTGCAATAGAAACTATCGATTATTTTTCTGTTTACCTCTGATCCTAACAATAAGAATGTTTATATATTGTCATAAAAATTTATGATATCTAATAATATTAGAAGATATAATGACCACTATTAGTTGGAAGAAGATGCACTATCTTTGATTTAAGAGTAAGTTGTATCATCACACTAAAAAACTAAAGATGATGAGGGTAGTTGAACACGATCTTGCACACCCATGACGGTTTTGTAATATGTAACAAAATAATATTTATAAGATAATAAAATAATTCTTGTTGTTGGTATATATTAATTTCATATATTTCAAAACAAATAAAGGAAATTATAGGTATACATCAATGATTTTAATAAATCAATAAAAAATACTAAGATCTAGTACATTTATATATTTTGTAACGATAGAAAATTCAGAATAACTATACGCAAATATGAAATTATGACCCTGTTCAAGGTAACCAATCAACACATTGATTTTTGAGCATTGAACATAGTACACAGAAATGTTACTCTTACATACAAATTACACATCAAAAGAATTAATTAACACAGAATTTGTGCTCGACCTTCAATGACGATTCTAAATAATCAATATAACCAACAGTTGTAAATCTATAGGATAGTTAAAGCTAATGAATGCCAACCCACAGTGAAATACATATATTTGAAATTTTCTTTAACCTACTTGGAAATACGATTTGTTTTTCATAACTCATATAAATTAACGTGTTTACACATAGCTATAATATGGCTGTTAAACATAATAAACCTCTAACAGTATAAGGCACAATACAATGCGTATGCTTGCATCATTTTACCCAAATAAGTATTTATTTAAAGCCTTAATATTTTGACATTATTTACATTAATATTCATGTTGGAATTTTAATATTATCACAATTTCCGGTTAGGATTTGACTGAATACCAATATCCCGATATTGTCAGGTAAACATGCTTTATAATTTACTTAAAATATCACAACAGGAGACGATATGAATTAATTGTCGACTCCGTTGTTGAACACATAATCACTAGTATCTTATGGAATTCATGAAATTATGATGACTCACCTGACAATTGTTACGCTGGGTAAGTCCAGCAGTACATATATCTGAAAGAAAAAGGACAATGTTTGATTTGGTATTCAATCTTTTCTACACCATTTTAAATTTACTTGAAAACGGCTTGATACAAAACAATTTTAATGTGTATAAGTATGTACAATAAATTCATCATAAATACCTGAATTGAAATTTTATATTTACGCCAGACGCGCGTTTCGTCTACAAAAAAACTCATCAGTGACGCTCGAATAATTTTTTTTTTAAATACCAAATAATGTACGAATTTGAAAAGCATCATAGCTATATCTGTCGCATCATTTATTTCAAATTATAAAAAATTAAACATATTATGTTCAAGTAAATGTTTATTGGTTAATGACCATTAACAATTTGTCGATCAATATATTAGAGTTTTATAGAAGGTAATATATATATATACTTAAAACTATTAAACCTAAATAGACAAGAAACTCCTTTAACAATACTTTGATGAAGTGGAAATTTTATAATATTAGAAACGAACTAAGTCCTTACCTTCATAGTTTTCTATGGAGAATATTTTTGAACAATTTGATGTTTTAATAGACAAAATGTGAATATGTATATTAAATATAATAATTGGTGCATTTTCAGCCTTATTGTTTTCCCTAAATATACAAAAAAATCATGAACAAATGTTTAATATTTCGGATAACAGATATCCTTCTTCAGTATGATTATTATATAAAATGAATCCTATCAATCTATTATGATCAAATCTTGAAATGTATGCAATAAAATAGTTAAAACCGAACACAGAGCAATTAAAAAAATTACGTAGGTTATATAGCTAATTACAACGGAGCCTGCAAATTAATGTTTTAATTAAAAAAAGTAATGTGCGATATGAACTGGCACAACTCCTAAACCTCAAAGATGACGATAACCAAGACGTTACAACAACGAGTGCGTAGAAATACATTCCCAATAAACAGCACTAACCGATCTAAGCTGATATAATATTTCAAATTTGACAACGGTAGAGTAATAACAACAGCGGCTGTGCCAAATCAAGCTGCTATTTATTTGGCATGTTTAAACACGCAGCCTATGTTGTAAATACTATACCGTTGTCAAATTTGAAGTATTATTATTTTAATCAAAATGCAACAATGAATAAAAATCGCTATTTAAGGTAGCACAATACAAAGATTTTTCATCCCCAATCAGACATCTTTAAACTGATGTAATTCCACTTATCCTTCTTTAAATTTTATAAATGAGGTACTAAAAGATAGAAGAATGATTTATCTTTCAAATTGTGATAATTTCATGATGACATAATTATTACATAATTAATTGATATGTAATTAGTTCAATTAAATGTGGTATAAAATTTGTTCTATTGATGTTTTTGGAAATCTGAGACACAGTTTTGGAGGTCAAGCTGTGTTGTACAAGAATCTATAAAATATTTGGGGATGCTATAAAGAACAAAGAAGCTAAATTCATTCAAGTGTGGACATCACAATATAGCAACTAATTACATAATAATTAATTATGTAATAATTATGTCATAATGAAATTATCACAATTTAAAAGATTAATCTATCTTCTTTCTTTTGGTACCTCATTTATGAAATTTAAAGAAGGATGAAATGAATTACATCAGTTTAAAGTTGTCTGATTGGGAGTGAACAAATCTTTGTATTGTGCTACCTTAAGGGTAAACCATAACTCCTATCCCAATTTGTCTGACAACTATGTAAATCAACCTAATTGAAGATCTAGTTTTGCTGATCAGTTTACACTAACAGTATCAATTTTATTACTTGTTATCTTATAGTTTGTTTCTGTGTGTGTGTTGCATTGTCGTTTTTTGTTGTTGCACTTCAGTATTTCTGTTGTTTCGTTGTTTTCCTCTTAAAGTTGGTTTTGTAACTCGGTTTTTGTTTGCAACCCGGATTGTTTTTCCCTCAATAGATTTATGACTTTTAAACAGCGGTATACTACTGTTGCCATAATTTACTGCACCAGTTGCAAAGACACTTAAACAAACGAATATTAAAAGATCATATACCTGAGACATTTTAATAAATAATATAATCCCACATCCAGTTTTGATCTTTCGTCGAAGAAGAACTATAAGGCATCCCACGATCTGTCCAAAACAAGTAAGTTTTACGAAAATTTCCACCAGATGATGATCCAATCTTAATTGATCAAAACGTCGAAGATATTCACGATATGGTATATCTAAGCTTACCATACAATCAAGCAGAAAAACACTGATTAAACAAAGTCTGGCCACAACCGCTAAATATGGCAGGTATTTGTGTATAACCTGTAAAAATATTAATGTATTATATGTAATCTCTTGTAATTTGACAGGGCATTGACACAAACAAAGAAAATTAGTATTAACTTTTGCAGTTACTGTATATATGCTTCCTTTGGGGTAATACACGATTTGAAAGTGTGATATAGGCAAGGTTTCCCCTTGGTCAATTACCTTTTTCGCCACCTCTTTCGCCAAAACAATATATTTTTCGCCACTTTATTATTTTTTTCGCCAAATAACATAAATATATTTTTCGTTTAAAATTTATCTTTTTTTTCTACCCACCCCCTCGTGTGGGAGAAAATCGGACACGGAAAGGGCTTGAATTATTCGAGTTATATAGTTCGTAGGGAAAGTTTCTTTAAAAGAAAAATACTGATGTGCTCTTTTGTACTAAGAAACTAAGAAGTGGTTTTTACAACAAAACAAAAGCTTTCATCACATGAAATTGATCCCTCATTTCATGTGTAGTCATTATATTGAAGGGTTACTCTCCTTCGAGGGGTTGTTCCCAAACTTTTGGATACATTTCTTCATAACGAAAGTTTTCTTTTCTTGATCATCGTAAATCAATAAGTTGAGACGTACTATGCTTGAAACACGTGTGTCACTCAAACGACTTTAAAGTAGTCTCCCTAATCAATAAACTATATTTAAGTCAAAGGATAATTAAAGTTTAAATTCGGAGATTTTTCTTGCTTTTGAACATTTTTCGTCACAACAGCTTTCTTTTCTAAATTATCTTTAAAAGGAGAGGAGACGTCAAAAGTTTGCTTCAAACACGTGCGTCGCAAAGTGGTAAATAAATTCTGTATGTGACATTTAGCGGAAGCCATTTAACCATATCATTTTGTCAAACAATTCAATCAACACCTTTATTAATTAGTCCTTTGTTGTCGATAGTTATAAAATGCAATCAGCTGATTATTGATTTTCTGTTCAAATCTTAATGAGGTCAAGGTGAATTCCGAGTATTGTCTGATAAAGTCCGAGAAACTTGAAAAAAGTAAATAAACAAGATGGAGGAAAATAAATCGTTATATATATTTCTTTCGCCAAATTCTTTCGCAAATGACGAATTTTTATCGCCACAATTATTATTTTTTCGCAAATTGCGAAAATGGCGACCACCAGCGGAAACCCTGGATATAGGTTTAATAAATTACGGCCCTAAACAATCTTTAACAACATGGCGGCGTTAAAGGTCTATTCATATTTCATTTTTTCGGGAATTTCACACGTATTTATAAATTTTAAGATTATAAATTGATGGTATGTTTACTGGTCGATACTCTAGTTAGGAATCTTGATTTATAATTTATTATTTGTAACAAATTAATCTCGTATACACTAGCTCTCTGAAACTTCAAGTTGTTATATTTTATTGTGATTATAACGTTTTGTCCGTTTCTTATTGAATGCAATTTTGTCCTTAACATTTTTAACAATTAAACCATGTCTTCTTATGCTATGCTTACGTCCTCAACATAACTTCTAATACCTGATCAGTTTTGTATGACATTGATTCTTTTGGGCTTTGGACCACTTTTACACTTTGACCCATGCCTCCTGAGTTGACTTTTAAAGGTTTATGCCGGACTTCCAGTTCACCAATACTACCAACCAATTTCAATGTGTTCATTGCCTCTGATGGACGAAAAATTAATTCTTCACTATCATAATGGCCATCATTTATGTCTGCACTTAGATCATTTTCTTCCTTTGTTATATTCGATTCAAGGTGTTTTAGACATAAATAAATTTGTAAGTCTGTTCCGTTTTCTTTCAAAAGTGCAACATTTACCTTCAAGTCTAGAATAACATTGAGTTTTTCCTTAAGACCTCTTATTGTTTTGTGTGCTTTTGATTTGCTATCAGACTTTAACTTGTCCAATTTGCTAAGAAATTCTCCAATATCTTCTTCCAATGTCTTGTATATCCTGTTCTTAATTTGATTAACATTATTTCTTATATCGTTTATGTGTGCTGCATTGTTCATTATCGACTCTTCTGATTTATTCGTTATCGTTTCTAATTTTGAAAGTAGAACATTCAAGCCTTCTTCAATACGGCAAAAAGCTACAGATGACTTTGCGTTTCGAACAACATCTTCCAGTGGTAAAACACTATCACATGTCTTATGATCCAAAGTATTGCATTTGATGCAGTGAAAGTCCTGATGTACACAGCAGAAAAACTCAAACTGTCGTTTGTGTTCAAAACATGTATCCTGAATAGATTGCGCAAATTCAGGTAGCGATCGACGATCCCTAAAAGGAATAAGGTCGTGCCGCTTTAAAGCTTTTGAGGATTGATGATGGGTACAGCAGTACCTACAGAGTCCTTCTTCACAATCTATACACCAATTGATAGGTGGCATTGATTCATTTCTGAACTTACACGGAGTACACATACTGTTTTGATGGTTGATACTTTTTTGTTCTAAATAAGAATAGAATTGATTACAGTAAACGTGAATACATTTTAAATCAACATAATATATTTCGGGAATTTCTAAAGATTTTTTTAATTAATTGTACATGATATCTGCAGAAATAATCATCATGGTTGTTGGTTATTAGGCTTAATTGACACGACTTAATGATTTACGGGAGACTGAATTAATTTCATATACTTTTCAAATTTTAGCCTTGTTTAAACTGAATATGTATTCTAAATAGCAAAAGAAATATATCAAATAAAAAAGAAAGTTTAAAGGCTTATTTTTAACCTTATTTATAAAAGTAAAAGATGTTGTATGATTTCCAATGAGATAACCCTCCATTACGATTCAGAGATCAATTGACTTATGTAAGCATTTAACGGACACCTTGCGGCCTCCAACAATTAGCAAAGTAAGATAAAAAAAAAAGGCTCCCTAAAATAACAAAATTACTACAATTCTTACGGGAAAACTATAGGACTTATCAATGTAATAATAAAATACTAGCATAGGAAAAACAAATATGATACAGTAATAAACGACAGCAGGTTTCTATAAAGAATAACCCAGTACATAATGTGAGAGGATTTAACATGTTTGCAGACTCGCTTTGTCCGCCTCCTCATTTCACATGTTTCATGCATTCTTGAAAGTAGCCGATATACGCGTTGTTTCATTTAAATGGTTAACAACGTTCGTTCCTCTAGAAATGTTATTTTATAGCCTTCGTTCATATTTAACACATTTCACCTTGACATTGTAATCGACTAGTAGTACAACGATTAGATAAGAATTACAAATGAAGTGGGTGAAAAGAAATAATAAGAGGTCAATTTGTTTAAATGAAAATAAACAAAACACTTGAGAATGTATCTGTAGCTTAGTTTGACTTCTGGTTAACGAAAACTACCGACTAAAAGTCTTTATTCAGATCAGAAGTCATTCACTAAAAAAAAACTTACATTTACTAATAGTCATGACAGTTCATGGATAGAACAAATTGATGTCTTTGACAACGATTAGCCTGTGTTAAAAAGTTAGACAGCAAATATAGCATCGAATGTTTTTTGTTACTTACCTAATCGACAAATTTGATGTATTCTCCTTTTTATATAAAAAAAAAAAAAAAAAGCCTGTACAACAGTTCTGTTCGAAATATATATATACACAATGTTTAAAATGAGTTATACATGAACCGAAAATTTTCCACAATTCTAGATAATAAACGACGCAAGCGCAGATTCACTTTTTAACACAGACGTCTTATAAATATCGATAAAAACTTTTCAAATTTTAGCCTTGTTTAAACTGAATATGTATTCTAAATAGCAAAAGAAATATATCAAATAAAAAAGAAATTTTAAAGGCTTATTTTTCACCTTATTTATAAAAGTAAAAAGATGTTGTATGATTTCCAATGAGATAATCCTCCATTGCGATTCAGAGATCAATTGACTTAGTTTAGCATTTAACGGACACCTTGCGGCCTCCAACAATTAGCAAAGTGAGATAAAAAAAAAAAAAAGCTCCCTAAAATAACAAAATTACTACAATTCTTACGGGAAAACTGTAGGACTTATCAATGTAATAATAAAATACTAGTATAGGAAAAACAAATATGATACAGTAATAAACGACAGCAGGTTCCTATAAGGAATAACCCAGTACATAATGTGAGAGGATTTAACATGTTTGCAGACTCGCTTTGTCCGCCTCCTCATTTCACATGTTTCATGCATTCTTGAAAGTAGCCGATATACGCGTTGTTTCATTTAAATGGTTAACAACGTTCGTTCCTCTAGAAATGTTATTTTATAGCCTTCGTTCATATTTAACACATTTCACCTTGACATTGTAATCGACTAGTAGTACAACGATAAGATAAGAATTACAAATGAAGTGGGTGAAAAGAAATAATAAGAGGTCAATTTGTTTAAATGAAAATAAACAAAACACTTGAGAATGTATCTGTAGCTTAGTTTGACTTCTGGTTAACGAAAACTACCGACTAAAAGTCTTTATTCAGATCAGAAGTCATTCACTAAAAAAAACTTACATTTACTAATAGTCATGACAGTTCATGGATAGAACAAATTGATGTCTTTGACAACGATTAGCCTGTGTTAAAAAGTTAGACAGCAAATATAGCATCGAATGTTTTTTGTTACTTACCTAATCGACAAATTTGATGTATTCTCCTTTTTATATAAAAAAAAGAGAAAAAAGCCTGTACAACAGTTCTGTTCGAAATATATATATACACAATGTTTAAAATGAGTTATACATGAACCGAAAATTTTCCACAATTCTAGATAATAAACGACGCAAGCGCAGATTCACTTTTTAACACAGACGTCTTATAAATATCGATGGATTAAGAAAGTTCACCCGTGATTTGATTAAGGCAACAGTTTTGTTTTCAACACTTCATTACTCTATCGACGTTTTGCATGTCGCAAAAATAAGTTTGAGAAAATGGAACACTAGGAATAGTTGGAAGTGTTATTTAGTTAGTGTCTTGCAAAACAATGATCGAAGAAAAATGTACGATGAGACCATTTACTAAATCCAAAAAATTCGATAACTAAAAAAACGTATTACAAATCTTTCAAATCGCACCTGTTATTGTAGATGTTTGCAAGACACTAGTCTGTCAGAACATCTCTAAATATTCGATAATTAATGTCGCTGGTGCACTTACATACTGACTTTTATTATAATGCATGATAAGGTAAACACGAACATTTAATACTTTGTTTAAAACCAAATTAAGGATGCGAGAGCAACGCCTCTATGTTCAAGATGTTCTGCTATTAAAGTTTATATTTTTACTATACAAATTGCAAGATGTTCAGAAATCTATTCATGTTAATACCAAAAAACCTAAACACCCAATAATGAATAATGTTTAAAAACTACATCCTTATATTTGCTTATCACAACAAGTATATATACACACACACACACACACACACACACACACACACACACGATATAATGCCGTCCTGATTTATTTGCTTAGGTTAGAAAAAGCAAAGGCTTTTGTATTACTATTTCGTTTTGACTATTTTTTTCTTCAGTCCATAAGTTTAAAAGTTGTATTTTTCTGGGTTTTTTTTATATTTTAAACATTACTATGTCTTGTTAGCCAAAACGCCTGTTCATATCGAGTTGTTCTCATGGATTTTTTTTTATATATAAACTTCCTGTGTACAAGACTTTGAATTTTTCGAAAAACTAAGGATTTTCTTATTCCAGGCATAGATTACCTTAGCCGTTTTGGCCGAACTTTTTGAAATTTTGGGTCCTCAATGCTCTTCAACTCTGTACTGGTTTGGCTTATAACTTTTTTTTATCTGAGCATCACTGATGAGTCTTGTGTAGACGAAAAGCGCGTCTGGCATATTAAATATAATCCTGGTACCTTTGATAACTATATGCATCTACATTTATTTGGCCGAAAAGAAAATTCTGTGATGTCACAAATATTCGTACTGGGTAAAAAGATGAAATAACGTATCAAACAGTGTGTGAAAAAAACTAAAGTAAATAAGTAAATAGATATGCTGGCCCCAGACCACAATTAATGACCCCGCTTTTCGTTGTCCACGAATATAGTTCTTTTTAATTAGAGTGTAGTTTTCCTTAATTTTTTTTCTTTCCCTTCCTCACTCATTTCTTAGATTTTTTTTGGTGGAAATGAAAGAAGAGAGGTGAAATAAATTTTTGGATGTTGTATTTTAACTTTTGTTGATTTGGAATGAGTGATTAGGCCAAGTGCAAAAAGGTAATATTTACAGTTTTCGGAACATCTCTTGATTTGTCAATAGGGGTATGGATGTGTATTGGCTAAATTTGTGAAAGTGATTGTTACAATCTTTCTGAATTTTGGATATATATTTGGACTAGGACTATACATTACACACACAAAAAATTAGACAAAAGTGCATGGTGCAATTTTTTTAATGATGCAAAAGGTTATAAAGAACTGATAGAGGAATTAATTGTGGTCTGTGGCCTAAGAAGCGTATATCAATTTTTGTGTGTGAATTTAAAAAAAAAAACGATAGCGCCGATACAAACAAATACTGTTTCAAAGAGAAATCAAACAGATCTCATAAAACTACCAAAAAATAGGACACTAAATGTCCTCTTGAAGGGTCAAATATTCCAGCTGATTTGTGAAACTCCCCGTGTCCTATCTGCTGACTTGGATTTACACAACAGATTAAAAGCAATACCGGCATATCTTTTCGAGTTCTGAAGTTTTTACTCCCGGTAATTAATGCAAAGCAATGTCCCGTAGGAACTCCTTTAACGACTAAAACTGTGACACTTTTTCTATGAAGTTTAGTTAAAAATCATATCCTAGAATTGAGAATTCATATGCACTACAACTTTTTTCAAAGGTCAATATGTGTTTGCCCCAAACATCAAATAGTTTAACTTGTAATACAATTCTGGACTACCACTGCAATTGCGTTTGGGTCTTTCTAAGTTTCAATATGTGTAACCATACTTGTAACATTCCAAAGTTATGTCTCTATGAGATGAACATAGAGGTAATATAGAACCCACAAGACAGAATTTCTTGGAATGAGTATTATATCACTCCCAAAAAAAGAGGCATGGTTGGTGAAACAGCTGTATTTACAAACTTCAATTTTGAATATGGTATCAACAATTGTATTACTACATATGACGGCGCAATCTGAGTTTTGAAAATGGGGAAAATGTCGTATAGTTTAGTTCTCATCCGATCCCCTTTGCAAATTTATAGATGTTAGTTTACATGTAAGGCAGAATTAAGTGTAGTGGTGGTATCCTTAGTTTCAGTTGTGATCACATAGTAACAACCTTTTATAGATGAACTTTGCATCGGAACTAAATAAATTCATTTAAAAAACAGTTGTTGACATGACACGGGTTATGTTCTTTTCATATATGTTATGATGGTATGATATTAAATCCCTAACGGGAAGGATTGTACCTGATATTCATATGATGAATACATAATCTTTCAATCAGTTTAATTGAAGTCTGGAGCTGGCATGTCAGTTAACTGCTAGTAGTCTGTTGTTATTTATGTATTATTGTCATTTTGTTTATTGCTAATGTGGCGTAAAGCAACCAACAATCAATCAATCAATTTGATTATTTTCTTTGGTTACACCTTCTGACATCAAACTCGGACTTCTCTTGAACTGAATTTTAATGTGCGCATTGTTATGTGTTTACTTTTCTGCATTGGCTAGAGGTATAGGGGGAGGTTTGAGATCTCATAAAAATGTTTAACCCCGCCGCATTTTTGCGCCTGTCCCAAGTCAGGAGCCTCTGGCCTTTGTTAGTCTTGTATTATTTTTAATTTTAGTTTCTTGTGTACAATTTGGAGTTTAGTATGGGGTTCATTATCACTGAACTAGTAAATATATTGTTTAGGGGCCATCTGAAGGACGCCTCCGGGTGCGGGAATTTTTCGCTGCATTAAAGACCTGTTGGTGACCTTCTGCTGTTGTCTGTTCTTCTATGGTCGGGTTGTTGTCTCTTTGACACATTCCCCATTTCCATTCTTAATTTTATTGAAGTTAGTAATTATACCAGTTTCTTTCATTTTTCTTTAGATAAACAAACATGCGATATATAGTTCGTTCCATTAGGAATGCACTTTGTTTAAACACACGTCCTTTTAAGCAATTATCAGTAATGACCAAAATTAGCTGGAAATGCATGGTTGCATATTTTTTGAATTTCAACATAAATTTGAAGGACCTCCTAATATATGTTGAAAAACATAACTTTTTTTTTTTTTGATTCATTGAAATGTTTTGGTTACCATGGATACGGCATGCAAATTTTCCTTACTCCACATTTCCTGTGAAAATATAGCTAACATATACAAAGATGTATTTTGATGCTTTCTATAATAAATAAATCTCAATTACTGGTTCCATTTATCAGAGTGATATCCAAATAATTCTTAAATTTGGAGATAGAAAACTTTATGCAAAAAAAATAAGTTTGTTGTCCCATGAAACTTAGTAATATGACCTAGATTCGGTCAAGCTCACATATTTTAAAAAAACGTAAGAAATACATGATTCCAAGTCAGGAATGTGACAGCTGTTATCCATTCGTTTGATGTGTTTGAGCTTTGATTTTGCCATTTGATAAGGGACTTTTCGTTTTGATTTTTCTTCGGGTTCAGTATTTTTGTGATTTTAACTTTTTTGTACATTAAAAAATCAATCATGATGATTCATAAATGAATGTTGTTTTTTTGCATGCACTTCGAAAGGAGCTGACTGGGTAAACATATCCTGCTATTCATGAATCACGTGATTTCACTCAGTCAAATGTCACAATTAACGTATCGGATGATAAGTCAGGAATATGACAGTTGTTATCTATTTGTAAGATGTGTTTGAACTTTTGGTTTTGTCTAGGGACTTTCCGTTAAGAATTTTCCTCGGAGCTCAGCTTTTGTATTTTACTTTTTTACATATCATATGGTTTCAATGAGTTGAGACATTTTGAAACAAGATATTTGTATTTACGTCGGTCATTTTTGTTATAAACAAAGTTGTATTTATTAATTCACTTTATCTATAATAGAAAGTTTTGTAGCATTTTGTAGAATTCTTATTAATGAGACTATTGCATAACGAAAGAGATTGTTAACTGTTTGTACTCCAACAGATAAGTAAAATCAAATGACCTTATAATAATAAAGTTTCAAATAAGAATTTATAAAATTGTTATACATAACGAAAAAGGCAGTAATAAGTGTGTCTGTGAAAATATTTCATCTGTGACGCATAAGATCCGTAAAATATGTACCGAATGTCTCCGTAAAACATTCAATCAAATCAGTCAGTTGTTTCCATATAAAAGGCAAAACATTATTTCAATTTTATGAGATAAAAAAAGAAAAAAAAGGTCACACAAAAATACCGAACTTTAAGGTATATTCAAAAGGGGGAGCTAGCAAACAGACATGACATGGTACAGGCATGTTTTTAAAGAAAATAGATGGTCGGACCTGGTTTTATATTAAGAAATACCGTCCACTTGTATTTCAGTTGTTTAAAGTTGCATTATATTGACAAAAAATGTAAGCAACCCAACCAGACATTAATCGTTAACGTGACAGTAATCCAGATCAAGCAGACAAAACTGTGTAAACATACATTGCAAACATGCATCAGTAGTTTTCGTTTGTTCCTGTATATGATATGTTTTTTTCGTTTATGTTCTAGGCTGCTGGTTAAATTCACGTTTGAATAGCTTTACATTTGTCATGTCGATGTCTTTTATAGATTTGAGTATGGGATATGCCCAGTGTTGGGTGACGTACGGTGACCTATCGTTGTTCACTTGTCCATCATTTGGTACCTGTTGGAAAGTTGTCTCATTAGCAATAGTACTTTGATAAATACAATTGACCCTTTAAATTGTAGTTGTATAGTAACAACTTCATATACACGTTCCTAATAATTGGGATCCAGCAGCGAAATTTAGGTTAAAATACATTGCAGACAGACAATAAAGCTGGATTCAAAATTCAATTAAACATACAAATAAATCTGACAGAGAGGCCGTCAAACAAGTTTAAGTGGTTGATAACACATACAGTACATTCAAACATAATTGCATACACTCTTTCCCGATAAAGAACCAATTACGCTAAATTAGCTATGAACACTTTAGTATCAATTAATGGGTGTTTGATAATGACCATTGGTTTATGTCCAAGGTGCGTGTAATTGTACGAGGGAACGCCGAGGTTATTACATCTAACCGAGAACAAAAATGAAATAACAGAGTTAATTTGAAAACACCAATTTCTTGATACTTTTATTGATTGAACCGTCAATGTGTAATAGATTCAGATTATGATACTGTATTATAATTTCACTACTTGCCATACAAAAACATACAGTATGTATACATAGTAATATCTTTCCAAACCTACATTTTTTTTGTGGACAAATTGTATAATGTATAGAATGAAATTCAAAACAGTGTGGCTGTGGCCATTGATTGACACATTAAATTCATCCATTGACTGGGACAATTTAGGTGAACGTTTGTATGTCACGACCACTGCTCACTATGTACTTTTTAAAGACACTTAAACTATGGGGTCACCAAAGGTTCTCAACACCTTAATAAAGTAATTCGAAAAACTAATCAGAAATAACACGATGTTTTGATTTATATCAATTATATAAATCAAAACATAAAGGTTATTCCTGATTTATTTTTTGAAATATTTTATAATTAAAGGCGTTAAGAAACCTTTGGTGACCCCACAGTTTAAATGACTATCGTAGGTACTTCGTGAACAGTGGTCGTTACAGACAAACGTTCATGTAAATTGTCCCAGTCAATGGATGAATTTAATGTGTCAATCAATGGCCACAGCCACACTGTTTTGAATTTCATTCTAATTGTATACTAAATGCAATATAAAAACGACACTGTCAAGTCACGGTAGGGATAGTGTCCGGCTAGGATCGTTGTTTTCGAGTGATTTGATCGGGCTTTATCAAATGTGACCACTTTTTATCGAGTGAATATGATCAAAACTTTACGTAAACAAACAGACTTCTTTTCTAACAAAACGTGATATATATATAGAAGCTTGAGTTTGCTATACAAGGTTATACATGATATGCTAATATTTGAGATATAAAGATAGTATCATTCTGACATTGCTTTTCGTAAAAGTTAAATTCAGACTTAAAATGCTTTTATTCCAAAATACAGAATAGAGCCATTTTCTTACACATACCAATGCAAATATCGACAGAAAGGTATACATGGAATCTATAAATCCTTAGATATACAGACACTTTACAAAAACTATTATTTTGTACTGAAAACGACATTTTGAGACTAAATTCAGTTTTTCATGTCCGGGTTTTTTCGAGAGCAGTCCGGACTTTTTCGAGTACGTGTGTCCTTTTTTTATCGAGTGATTATACACATTTCTTATAGCTAAAAATAGTATGTGTTTACGTTTAAGAACTATAAAATAAAAGCTAAAATTAAGTACTTTCAAGACACATGGTGTATCAACACTTGCATTTTATAAACAAGTATCGTTCATTTGTATATATTCTTTTTCTAACATCTTGTAAATTGCATGTACAGTATATATCCGTGATGTCAACAATCTTATGTGAGTGTTCCGGACCATATAAGTATTTGGACCTCATGGGATAACTATTACTGAACAGCAAAATGTCGACTTGGAAGATAACTTCCAAAAATGTCTTAATGAACTGTTAAACAAGTCAGAGTTCAACTGTTTTACTAACTGACAAAATAGTCGATATGATAAAGAGTCTAATAATTGATACTAGAGACGGACAGAAAACAGATACACCCATATTAAGAGAATTAATTGAAAGACAATGGGTCTCAACTTGTAACTTGTGCTAATTTGGGTAGCCTTTGAACTATAAAATTAATACATTTCATGTAACCGCCATTGTTATAGATAAGTTTATTGTATTATTGAATCGTTTCTAATGTATACCTATATGGTCCCAATACTCATATGGTCCGGTTCGTTAATAACTAAATGAGTAAATACTCATCTGATGTACAGTAGTTGTCGTTTGTTTATGTAATTTATACGTGTTTCTCGTTTGGAGTACAATTGTTTAATTGGTCAAGATCTATCAACTCTAAAATTTTCAGACAAATCAAACAACCCATTGTTGGGTTGCTGCCACTAAATTTGTAGTTTTAAGGAAATTTTGCAGTTTTTTTGTTATTATCTTGAATATTATAATAGATTATATATGAGCCAGTCCATGCGAAAAGGTACAAACAGTCTTTTTGATAAACTTTACAGGACACGTTATCAAAGTTTGTTATAATATTTTTGAAAAAACACTTTTGTTCGAAAAAAAACTTACATTAATGTAAACATTCATAAAATTGCCAATTCTATCCCGAATTTGTCAATTAAAACAGAAAAAGACGTTAAAATATCTGGGTTTTTTTTGTATTTGAGCAAGTGTTAAATCATTTGTTCCCCGGACTAATGCTATACTGACCAGAAACTTAAAGATTTACGACACTATAGAGACAAAAGGTCAATAAATTTCATCAGTTCTACAGGTTTAAAGAAAGTAAGACAACATTTAATCATGAATGAAAATACAAAAATAATGTCATCTTTTGTTTTAGAAATTGAAATTTAAAAGTTAAGTTAAGTTAACTTAAGTTATATTATATAAATTAACCTTCGTTGCACGGTATTCGAACCGTTGCCTTAAGTTATTTAATAATTTATATAAATTAACATTAATTCGTTGCACGGGATTCGAACCGTTGCCTTAAGTTATTTAATAATTTATATAAATTAACCTTAATTCGTTGCACGGGATTCAAACCGTTGCCTTAAGTTATTTAATAATTTATATAAATTAACCTTAATTCGTTGCACGGGATTCGAACCGTTGCCCGGTTTAATAGAGGTTTCCCGATTTGCTACGTATCAGGTACGGTTGGCCATGGTACGTGAAGCAACTGTTAGTGCTGTTGTAGTCTCGATTATCCAGACGCTCCCTATAAGTGCATATGTAGAGTCTGGATCCAATCGGCTCGAATGATTGTAATGTGAGGGCGTGTCCAAATATGCAAACACACGAGTTATATATTTTCGGAATTTTTCTAGACTTATCGTTTCTTTGCGGTAAACCTAGATAAAAACAAACGGAGGAAGTAGCAATCACCATGCCTAAAATTTGTAAAGCTAGGTAATTATATCTGAACAGAAGATTTGTGCATTTGTAAATATACTTTCAAATACTTCATTAATAAGAACTATCTTTAAAGAAATAAAACACTGCAATTACTTTTTTGTAGATACATCTGTTTGTTATTTTACGGTAGTTTCTTTCATTTACAAGCTGATTAAATCATTCATAATGTGATCATGCACATAATCCTCTTTAAAATGGTGGTCCCAAGATTTGACAACGCCAATAAGGAAAATCACTACACAAATGTACGACTTGAGATATTGTCTATTTATTGACTAACATAGTAAAACATGCCAAGTTATATAATCGTTAAACAGGAAGAGAGAGCGTTAATGTTAAATGTCAAACACACATCGGAAAACCGTTTCCGGAATATGAAACTACCTGGCGTTATCACTTTTTTTCTCTTTATTTTTACACAATTACAAACACCTTCACAGGGTAGACTGCCCTCTGGTGTTGGGGATTATTCTGCTCCTTAACTACAATAATTAAACAAAAATAAATTTGAACTGTTCTATATACATTTGAGAATCTCTCCATTACACTCATTCAGTACATAACATAGTCATTGAATTTCTTTGGAAGTGAGCGCTGGCGATCCGGTCGACTAATTGAATCGGATGATCAGAAATTTTGTTCATTTTCTTGAGAGTCAATATATGTTTTTCTCTGGTAAGTCCATTTCAAAGTTATCGTTACTTAAATTCATGCCGGACTGTTTGTACTAAGAGGATGTTCAACATTTTCTAATTTGGGTAATGTGATGCGGTATTACTGACGGCAATGTTGGAAGGTCGGATATAGCTTTAGGAATTACCGGCACAGATGTAGGTGAGGAGCTGTCGGTCACTCTTTCATCGTTGTCGTCATCGGAATGCGACAGTAGGTGTTGACGGTTTTCAAGTTGCGAAACTTCATAGTAAACTTTGTAGCAATCTGAACATTTCACACGATAGGAATTTTGTCTTAATTGTGATCCAATGAATTTACGAATATTGCACCATGGAGTATCAACAGCTACCACTAGGTATCTATCGCGTGACTTAGTTTTGTTGAGGTCACATCGTAGATATACTATGTCACCAATTTCTAGATACGGACACACGGGTAATTTGCCTGATGGACACTTTGTCTTCTCGCTGTGTGGATGATTCTTTAATCGTTGTTCGTGTTGAGCAATACTTAAGTTTTGATCGGTGAGCGGTATTTGGTTATTTGAAAACTGATCTCTCTGTGTCCACATTTCTCGTGCAGATAATCCTCGGTTTCGAATACGTGTATTCAGTCGAGCTGTGACAAGTGAAAGCGTTAATGGTGTTTATACTGGGGTTGACGGGTTCGAACGAAGTATTTCATCTTCTAGTTCCTGAATAGCTTTCTCAGCAACGGGGTTTTTATTTGCATTTTTGGGACGGCCTAATTCTATAGTGATTCGTTGTCTAGCTAACAGTTCGTCTTTTACTAAAGTTTTAAAACCAGATGCGGGGTCGGTCCTAATAACAGCATAAAGGCCGTCTAGAGGGTGGACTTCAGCAAGAAGTTGAATAATTGCATCTCGTAAATCGTGATGGCGCTCAGTATCTAACAGTTTGGTAAAGGTCCAAGAAGTTACACATTCTCGTAAAACAAAAACTAACTGACGCTCTCGTTTTAAGACATCTGCGGCAAATGATGAACCAATAGTTACAGGGGGATCTGCTGAATTCTGCTCTTCGCGAACCTTTGGGGTCTTCAACAATGAAGCACACAGATGACAGCTACTAGTTACAGATTCGATAGCCTTGTCCATGTCTAATGCGTAAAAGTAACTATCATTGTAATATAGACTTCATCTGGTGACACGACGGATGGTCTAATTTAATGTGAATTGAAGTAATTAATCCATCTAATACTTGCCGCGGTACAATTATTAATTCACGACAAGGTGTAAACAGAAGGTTTCTTTTTACTAAATAATAGTCCATCGTTAGCTAACGAAGTTACATTCAGGTACCGCTGTATGTCCTTTATGTTTGTGAGTTTCTTGGAGGGTCTGATCCCCTGTCGTAAGTGAGCCACCGTTCGCCGGAGGTCAGAACATTCGGCAAGGTTTGAGAACCATGTGACGGCTCCCAGTTCGTACTACGGTTGGTACCGTAGCAAATCGGGAAACCTCTATTAGCATTGATATCAGCATCGTAAGCGAGAGCCTTATCCCCACTGCTACCGAAGATAACATTATCATTTGACAAATCAAGCAATTTAAACTGTACATTGAAAATTATTGAAATTTATGAAATAAACCATTAAAAATCTTGATAAATCTAAGGGGGTCAGCACTTGCAGTTGCGTATAGCTCACAGCTTTAGGATATGAGGAAAAGTAAATTTGTTTTATAAATCACAAGTCCACTACCAATAATTATGCACACTTTTTAGAATTTCGAAAAACTTTCGTTTTGGTACCTTTTCGCATGGACTGGCTCATATCATTATAGATAGATATAAACTGTAAACAGCAATAATGGTCAGCAAAGTAAGATCTACACAAAAGTTAATATGACCAAAATTGTCAATTGACCCCTTAAGGAGTTATTGCCCTTTAAAGAACATTTTACACAATTTGTTTATCCTGTTTGCTAACATTTAAAAATCTTCTCCTCTGAAATACATGTGAGCGGTTAGTTTTCTCGTTTGTATGATTTGGAACTAGTTATTTTGGGGACCCTTTATAGCTTGTTGTTCGGTGTGAGCCAATGCCCCATATTGAAGGCCGTTCCTTGATCTGTAATGGTTTACTTTTATAAAGTGTTATTTGGATGGAGAGTTGTCTCATTGACAGTCATACCACGTCTTCCTATATCTATCATATGGTCCGACCATACGCGTACAGTTTGACCATATGAGTATACGCATTATAGTCGTGACCATACGCGTATGGTCATAATACTCATATGGTCCGGAACATAAGCATAGACAATTCGAATTGAGACGTACATACATATATTGTATGAGATGAGATAAATGTTTGTTTTTAAAAGAGTATACATCTTAGATATTTCATTAACAATTTTCTTGTATCTTGTATTATTTATTTTATTGTTTAAGAAATGGAAACTGAAAATGACTAAATGCTACAACTGTGAGGAGGAGTCTGATTAAGCGTGAAATGTAATACAGCAACTAAACAACATGATAACTTCCTTTCAATAAAAGAAAAGTGCCTAAAAATGGAAAATATGGATATTAATCAATTGCAAGACATTACAATGTTGCTCCTGAACTGGACAATCTAGCTGGTGATAGCATATAATATACACATTTTGTATTTGTCTATCATTGCTTAAAGGATCATATTTACGCTAATGAATTATACATTTCACTGTTGATTTTTTCAGAAAATTTATCAAATTTTGTGTTCAATGGCAATACAAATGGGGTGGGTTAAGTGTGTGTTTTTTTATGTTTCTTTTTTAATTAATAGGTTTCTTTTATTAATCTCCGGAGTTCACCACAAGAAATATTATTGACTGTAAAATCAAAAGTAGCATGAAATGAAGTTAAAATGAATATGAGTTCCCTGTATTATGTTCTAGACATCGTTTTGTTAAGGATCAAGTAATTTCTAAATGAACACTGGAAAGTAGTTGGAAATGTATAACGCTCTCCAAACAGAAAATGTGCATTAAATTGAAAAAAAGATTCATTTTGATATGCTTTTGGTGACTTATTGGGAATATATGATATTGTCCTTCACTTAATTACAGTTAAAAACTAGAAAAAAGTCAATTTTTAAAATCTAGAATACCTTTTTCTTATTCAAATTTTCTGTGAAAAACCCGGATCATTTGTCTAAAAACCCGGACGATTTCACAGTTGCTCTCGAAAAAGCCCAGACAATAACAAACACTGTGTTTTTTTAGGAAAAACAAGGAAATTGTGCTTCTTTGTTAATAAAAACATATAAAGTATTCAATATAAGATGGGTAGTAATGTTAAAAACTATGATAATTACGAAATATCCGCTAATTGAACTTATCGCATGTTTTATCACTCGAAAAAGCGGAAAAAAATGGACCAAATCACTCGAAAAACCACGATCCTAGCCGGACATTATACCTACCGTGCAAGTGCAAGTGATATGATGGAATAACATGTGCACGTAAATATATTTTAATAGAATGCAATTTATTGCATACTCTAGAAGATTTCATTTTGAATTCTAAAAATCAATATTAGATAAATTGATACAAATCATGAAATGCGTAATGTAAATATTAGTATGACAATTGGGTAAAATAAGATACTGGGTCACGATTCTACGGAACTTTCAATTTCATGATGCTTCTTTTCCTCAAAAACTGTTTAAATTTATGTAATAGCCCGGATTATAATTCATAATGGCCCTGGTTTTTCTTTCATAATGGCCTTTTTTTTTCTTTACAGTAGGCCTGGTTTTTTTTATATTATGACACGATTGGAGTTTAGAAAATCTAAAAGGTGAAGGAAAATTTGCGGAATTTTTAAATGTTGAACCTCATTTTTACTCAAAAACAAGCACGAGGTCCAATCTTTAATTTTATTTTTGAAGAATTTATCTCATCCACAACATATCCGAAATAACAATACCGAACTTTCAACCTTCGCATGAAATGAGAATATCTCGTTTCATCTGTGCATATTCCCTAGAAAAACGAAGATAATCTCAGTGTTATACAAGATCTAAGTACTAAAAAGTATATATATTGGGACAATTCATACTTAAGTTGATAAGATACGTTTTAGTGCGATAAAATTGAATCATAAATAAAAAAAATCTCTTTATAAGACTAATTATAGGGTTCCTGCATCATTTATACTGGTAATCTGTGAAAAAAAGTATCAGTCACAAAATTTCTGCATTTGTTAATTTCTAATATTTTGATATTTCTTTTAGGTTGCATTTCTGTAAATATTGACAATGCAATTTCCCATAGGAACTCTTTTTACGGCTAAAACTGTACCACTTTTACTATGAAGTTTTGAAAAAAATCTTATCCTAGAATTGAAAATTCATATTCACTACAATTTTTTTCAAAGGTCAAAATATAGGGTTGTGTGGCATATTTTCAACGTTTATATGCCCTGAACTTTTTTAGAGTTTCAACTAACACTAATTTTCTTAACTATCCCTATATAACGATTTTGTGGAATTTTTAGAGAACTCAATTGGTAAGGACTTAGTCTATACTAGTTTTGAACGAAGAAAGAGACTGTGACTGTTACACTAACAAATAATATAATGTAATACATGGGGGGAAAACATGCAAATTTCGCAAACATGCTATGTCATCTGATCCATACGAGTATAGATCGTTTCACCTAGACTTCAGTTTACTTCGAGTTTATTCTATTTTCGTCCGTCCAGGGTCGTTTATTGTAAACATGAATAATAGTTCTCGTATAAATGGTCGAATCTAAAAAGATATATGATTACAAGAAATCATATGTATATAGAAATAATATTAATTGAATAAGGTTCCATGATTTTAAGCAAAATCTGAAGGACTATATATAATGAACAAATACATCCTATATGTCTTACCTGATTAAGTACCACACATTATTTTATTTGTGATCACCTGGTCTTTCAATCACCCCGACAAAAACGACCTTCTTAGTGTACATTTAAAGTCATATGAAACTAGTTTTTTGTAATTATAAGGTTAATTAAGTTATTGAACTAACGCAAACATATACACAAAACTTAGTCCTTTGTGTAAGTCTTATAAAACATTTATCACGAATTCAAAACGCATAAATGACAAAAACTATTCCATATAGGTTGTTGAAAATTAAGCTGAGGATTTACTTTTTCGTCTTGATGACGAATTTTACCGATTGATACCTCGATAAACAATCAACACAGATTGATGGACAATGTGAAAAATGAGCGAGAAAATTAAGCAATGTTTATTGTTGTCTTTTGTTTGTATCTCTCATGCATTTTCATTGTAGATTAAACTTTACATTAACCATAAGAAAGGTTGTTAAATTATTTGGTGTTTTTACTTCAAAATCAATTAACCGTTTCTAACTTCCACGTGTGTTTACATATACTTTCATCAAGTTCAGTTTCACTTAGGTTCAGCGATTGCAGAAGTTCTACTGATAGTACTAATGGTTTAGCTATAGGTCACTTGATAAAAAAAAAACTGTCGGTAAATTAAAACAAAATAATTTAAAAGTGGAGCAGGATCTGCGTACCCTTCCGCAGTACCTGAGATCTCCCCCAGTTTTTGGTGGGGGTTCGTGTTGCTTAGTCTTTAGTTTTCTATGTTGTGTCATGTGTACTTATATTTGTCTGTTTGTCATCATTCTGACCCATCAACCTTTAAATATAGGGGACAGATCGGCTCAGCCTGCCTCATATACTTGCATCTAGAAATTGACTGTGTCGATGCTACTGCTGATGGAGTTTTAATTTCCCGAGGGTATCGCCAGTCTAGGAGTCAGCACTGTGCTGACATAAATTATCATTGATATGGTCATATTTATTAATAAACTGTTAACAAAACGTTTGTTTTTTTTTTAATTACTAAGGCTTTTCCACCTCAGGAATAGATTACCTTAGCTGTATTTGGCAAAACTTTTAGGGATTTTGGTCCTCAATGCCCTTCAACTTCGTACCTTCTTTTAGGCCTTTTTAACTTTTTTGGGATTCAAGCATCACTGATGGGTCTTTTTTTAGACGAAACTTGCGTCTGGCGTAAATATAAAACTTAATACTGGTATCTATGATAAGTTTATTTGAGGTGTAAAAATATTGTGAAAATTTTGGAAACTATTGAAAACTCAATAAAGCAAAGTTTAAGATTTTTTTTTGTCATTTCATACACCCTTTGCGTTCAGGTTTTTTGTAAATAAATAATTAGAAATAAAGTTATAAAGCAGTTAACAATTTTTATTTTTTTCAGTCGGTATTTTCAGACCCATATGCTAGCATCAATAATAATCCTCCTATGATCACTAATGTGTTGATAAATAAGCAGTATTGCACATCTTCCGGAAAGTAACTTCTCTGACCGGCGAAGGGTAAATTTCCAAACAGTAACCAAACTATCATAAGAGAAGCGGAAATATTGATCCTATAGCCAACTGTGTTGCTCACAATGAGACATAGACCAAAAGTAAGTCGTATCCAACTAGATGAGTCTACATGTTCAACAAACAATGGAAGATACATCAAAAGTAGCAGAATCTTTCCTAAACTTTTCGTTTTCCAGTTTTTCGCAGATAAAGTTGATGACGCGCTAGCAAACAAACTCTTTCCTTCTTTGCTATCTGCGTATGCCATCAATACTATTCCACATATAGAAATAAAGGCAACAGTAGTATACCGCTGTTCAAAACTCATAAATCCATGGACAAAAAACAAAATCGGGATAACAAACTAAAACCGAGGGAAACGCATTAAATATAAGAGGAGAACAACGACATAACACTAAAATGTAACACATATAGACAAAATCCCACGAGAATAACAAATATAACATATATCATCCTACAAATAAATGAATAAAGCACAAATTGTAATGAAAGGTTTCTTCTATCGTAATCCATTAAACCATTCATTATGTACATTAAGCAAACTTTTAACTTCTCTGAGCGTATATACAAATACTCTTCCATATAAAAGGCACAAATGTACAAGTAAATAATTACAAACGCAAGGAGATATGAAATGATGGCAAATAAAACATCTATCCTCAAGTTCAAATGAAGTGGATAGAAGCAATTAAAGGCAAACGAACTATACATTATCACCGGCTATAAAAGGGTACGACATGAAAAATATGAAATAATTCAATTGAGAAAACTAACAACCTCATTAAAAACAAAAGAATTAGCGAAAAACTAAGCTTATTACTCTTTCTACTAAAATTCATAAAATTTCAAGTCAACCAGGCAAACAAGTTATATGTCATTATTTCCTTTTGATGAGGTTCATAAAAAAGAGTATTTTGATTGAGAGCGCAGTTTAAGTAAAGTGTAAATAGTTATCAAAGGTAAAGTGTAAGTTATGTATCGCCTCATAGGAGTTCATTTGGTTTCAACGGGACTCGTTGACCAGGTGATCTAAGTAATCGATTTACTGCATCACTAGCATTTAGGTTGTGAGTTTCCTGTATCTCGCAGCTTGACTCTTACATGAGATGACTAGGATTGTTTTGTTTTTCTACCGAAGGTCGGTTTCACAATCCAGACATTCCAGCATCCTACAACAAATATTGTTAACCGCTAGGAAATAGCAAAAAAGTGTTACAAGTGCCGTTTAACACCGATTAGTCGATCAATCTTTCATTTGGTAATTAGTGTACTTAATTGCGAAAATAGCTGTATTTGTTAAATATGTCTTTTTAAACTATGTTTCATAGACTTTCGAACTCCTTAAATTAAACACATATTCGGGTCGGTGAAATTTGTCATACGATCTTTAGCAATCAATGTTTGGTTCATCATATAAAAATGATCAAAGTTCTTATTGTGTATCTTATATGTGTGTAATTGTGGGTTCTCGAAACAAACAAATGATTAAACTTTTAAAAAATACAACTATACACAAGATTTTTTTAATAACTTTTTTTTATAACGAAATAAGTTTCCCTCTCAAAGAGTCTACCAACAGTGTCCAAACAAGACACGAAATGTTTTATTGCAGAGTCTATAGTTGTACATTATCACAAATATTTGAGAAACTTTATGAAATGTAGAAGCCTCACCTTGCAAGCGTTTGCTGGGGCGGGAATGGCGGTAGATATATCTGAAACAAAAGGATCATATTTGATTTGGTATTCAATCTTTTCTAAAAACTTCAAATATTAAAAATGCATTAGGTCCGATACAATTAGATGAAAACAGATAATATTTTTACATGTTTAATAATGGAAATGATTTAGACCGACAATTGTCAGAAATTTAGAAGAATGGCCATATATATACAATTTAAATTACATTATAAAAGTGTGTTAATTCAATATAGTATAAATAGATCGAAATCAGTGTGCACTAACTACATTTAAGGAATACACTATATCAGGTATGTCCAATACCAACAACAACAGGTCATCGTACGGTCCTCAAAATGATCAACACCCATAACCTACAGTGAGCTATAAAATGCCCTGGCAATACAAAATGTAGAACATTTAAACGACGGATTTTAACACAATGTTGACTATTGTAACCTTATTTTTTACATTTATACCTATTGTGTCTGTTTGTGGTGTTCCCACATAGTTGTTTATTTCATGGTTCATGATGCGACTGTCATACAAGAGAGAGGTTTAGCTAGCTTTAAAAATCAGGTAAAATCCACAATTTTCTACGTAAGAAAATGCCTGTACCAATTCAAGAATATGACAGTTGTTATCAATTAGTTATTTGTGTTTAAGCATTTTATTTTGCCATTTGATTAAGGACTTTCCTTTTTGGATTTTCCTAGGAGTTCAGTTTTTTTGTGATTTTACTTTTTATGTACAGAACATTAAACGCAAAGAAAATATGAAAGATAAAAACCGCCGAATTACAGGCTGCTGACTAGAAAATAGGTACATGTAAAGGAAACATAATGATGTGGTGTTAATATGTTTGTACGTGCACTAATCCAACTTAACCTAAGAAAATGCATAAAATAATAACAAACTGTAAACTTCATTTGAAAACGGCTTTATTCAATACAATTTTGATATGTATATATAAGAGATAGACTAAGCTGAATCTGTGATATCAAATTAAAAAAAATCATATTATGATCAAGTGAATAATTTTTAGGAAACCACAATTAAAATTGATTCGATCAATATATTAGAATTAATAGAAAATATATAAACTTAAAACAATTAGCCATTAATAGTAATTTTAGGAGTAAACTGGTTTTTAAGGAGTCTACTTTGGTAAATTCAGTAAAGCAATTAACGTCATCAGGGACCGCACATTGGGGGACAGCTGTATAAAACTGAAGTCCTGTGCCCTTCTGATTGGTAGATAATGTTTGTAATAAATATTTTTTGATAGATGGATCAACACTAGAGTAAAAACAAATTGTAAAAAAGAATGCTGAATGTACTAATTGTTTTTACTACAGGATTGAAAAGAAATTTGGGTCAGTAAAGGAATAAAGTTTGAATCTACAGTGTTTGTAAACAAGACCATGTAGTGAATGCCCAAAAATACCGCATGACCCTAAGTTTTTATTTTCTCAAAAGATAGGGCTACATTTGTACTTTTATGTATGTTATATGAAAGATTCCAATTTCTAAAGGTAAATCAGGTATTCAAGATATAGATTAGTAATAAGTCCATGGTAGATTTTTGTCGAGTTTCGACTCTAGACGAAAAAGCAAGATATAGCAATTTCACATTCAGTCGGCGTCGGCGTTGTCATCGTCGGCGTCGGCGTTCTCATCGTCGGCGTCGGCGTTGTCGTCGCCGGCGTCCACAAATATTCACTGTGTGGTTACAAATTGAAATTTTGATAACTTTCTTAAACTATACATGATTTCTACCATACTTGGACAGAAGCTTGTTTATGATCATTATATAGTATCCTGAAGTAAATTTAAAATTCTTTTCCGTATTTTATTTTCAACTGGACTTAGATTTTCTGCCAGGAAACAACACATTCACTCTATGGTTAAAGTTTAAAAAAAATTTATAACTTTCTTATACACTTTTTTTCTTTTGGGATTTGTACAAAACTTGGACAGAAGCTTGTTTGTGATCAAAAGCTAGTATCTAGAAGGAAATTTTCTTAAATTTTTTTACCTGTGTATCTGTATTTTACTTATAAATGGACTTAGTTTATCTTACAGTTACACATTACATACAGTCTGCAGTTGAAGTTTTTAAAACATTTATTACATTCATAAACTATCCTGGAATTTTACCAAACTTGGACAATCAAAAGATAGTATCAAGAGGAATAGTTTTATTGATTTTTTCCCTTCTTTTTGCCTGGGATAAACTTCAAAAGAAGGCGAGACACTGGGTTCCATGGAACCCTTACGAATTTTTTACAGAATTTAACCGTAAAGGAAAATATGCACTCTGTCACTGTACTTGTTCAAGGCAGTACAATAATCACAAAACTCATTGCCTGTAAATATTTATGCAATGGAATCTTTTTGGAACCAGTTAAAGTAGTTTTATACAAATTTCTATGTTTAACGACGGCTATCCAGGATCTCTAAGTTTACTTAGGGAGGAAGCATGGTGTATATGATAAAACATCAGTTTTGTGTTCAGATTGAAAGAAACAATAAAAACTAAACTTCAGAGTTATGATATCAATGAGAAGCATAAAATTATCCCCATTTATATCACATTATGCACATATTTCTTCTTATAGTGTGTAAAATCATATGAACAATCTAAACTACCTTCATTTGACATAGAGTATTTTTTTAGCTGTGTTTCTCATGTTAAATTGTAGATCAAGTTGTAAATAAGCATTTTTCAAATATGTTTATACTCGAAAACCTGATCGTATAAAGATATTCATTTATTCTTACATAATTCATTACGCTTCTTTCATTAAAACACTACTAGGTAATTGTTCATGATTATATACCCTTCATCTATGATACTAGTGTTGAAATGTTTCTTATTGGAATGCAATGTTTAATAATTACTTTTTGATATTCCAAATTGTTACTTTAATCTTCAAAATGCAAAGTTTGGTTATACCTAATATAATTTTTTCATCTATGTCACATTTTCTACTTCAGTTTTGGCTGTACGTTTTGGTAAAGAAACCATCATGATGTTAGGGTTACATGGATTTTTGCAGAGTGATTAATAATGACATTTTGTGAACTTCACAAGTAATTAAAACACAGATCTAATAAAATGAAACATTATGGTTGGGGTTGTTTTTTTTGTATGGAGCTGGGTATAAAGCTTTTGAATGGTATGTTAGTGGTCTTTTCAGGGTATTTAATCAAAACTTCCGTATAAGGCAAAATTGAACTAAGAGTACACCAAGACTTTAGCTCCTTGATGTACTTGCAATACTGGTCAAAGCAAACACAGAAAATAATTCACATTTATTAAGCAAAGTACTTTACACAATTATAAAAAAATAAAGGCAACAGTAGTATACCGATGTTCGATAACTATCAGTCAATGTACAACTTTATATACCAAATGTACATTGACCGCAGTATGGGCTGTAGTGTAAATTTTGATCTATCTTAAAATATTCAGCATTTATGAATGTTGTACTGGAACTTAAAAGTTGGATACATTACATGATTCATACAGAAAAAGTAAGAAAAGAAGTTGAAAGTCTCTTATAGACGATGTAAGTAGACAACATGGACAAATGACAGCTTAAGGAATCTAATGACAACGTGTTGATCTTGTTTGATACTTTTAACAAAAATTGAAAAGCTGGTTTAAATTCATCATTTAAGGCCATTACTCACATAAAGGTAAATGGACAATATCAGCAATCTGATATGTTTCTTTATCTTATCTTATTGATAATTTCTGGTGGGTGTTTACAGTTTGTGTTTCTTTTTGTAAAATGTTAAATCGAAATGAAACAATGGATAAAAATCGAAATTAAAGGGTAAACCATAACTCCTATCATCAGTTGTTGACAAATTTGTAAATTGACTTAATTTAAGATCTTGTTTTACTGATAAGTTTACATAAATGATATTAATTTTAACTGCATGAATTAAAACTTAAACAAGAGAACAGAAAAAAATCTATTACCTGAGATATTTTTATCAATAATATTATCCCACATCCACTTTTAATCTTTCGTCGAAGAAGAACCATAATGCATCCCACCATTTGTCCAGAAATCGTCAGTTTTACGAAAATGTCCACTAGATCATGATCCAATCTTAATACTTCAAAACGTCGATAATATCTATGATATGGAATTCCGGAGCTTACCATACAGTCGTGCAGAAAAACACTGATTATACAAAGTCTAGCCACAACCGCTAAATATGGCCGGTATTTATGTATAACCTGTAAAAAAATAATGTAATATTTGGTATTTCATTTAATTGATAAACAGGGCATTGACAGAAACAAAGAATATTAGTCTTAACTTTTTGTAGTTACTGTTTATTGTCCCCGTGGTAGAATACATGGCTAAAAGTCGTTTTAGCCGCAAAATGTTGTTGCGGCTGTCTTGTGTCAGGAACCTCTGGCCTTTGTTAGTCTTGTATGATTTTAAATTTTAGTTTCATGTGTACATTTCGGAGTTTAGTAAGACGTCCATTATCACTGAACTAGGATACATTTTTGTTAAGAGGCCAGCTGAAGTACGCCTCCCGGTTTGGGAGTTTCTCGCTGTATTGAAGACCTATTGGTTGACATCGGCTGTTGTTTGCTCTTTGGTCGGGTGGATGTCTCTTTGACACATTCCCAATTTCCATTCTCATTTTTTTTTAGATTTAATATGGTCCTAAACAACCTTTAACATCATGGTGACGTTTTGACGTCTATTCATATTCCTTTTTTTCGGGATTTTCACACGTCTTTATAAATAATAGACTCTAAATTGATGGTGTGGTTCACTGATTGATATTTTGAATCTTGATTTATGATTTATTATATGTTACAAATGAATCTTGTATTAACTGGTTCTCTGAAACTTCAAGTAGTTATAATTTATTACTTTTAACAACAAAATCACGTCTTCTAATTTTATACTTATTTCTTCACTATTACTCCTAATACCTGATCAGTTTTGTATGACATTGATTCTTTTGGGCTTTGAACCACTTTTACACTCTGACCCATGCCTCCTGAGTTGACTTTCAAAGGTTTCTGCTGGACTTCGATTTCACCAATACTACCAACCAATTTAAATGTATTCATGGCCTCTGAAGGACGGAACATTAATTCTTCACAATCATAATGGCCATTATGTATGTCTGCACTAAGATTATTGTCTTCCTTTGTTAAATTCGACTCAAGGTGTTTAAGACATAAGTAAATTTGTAAGTCTGTTCCGTTTTCTTTCAAAAGTGCAACGCTTGCCTTTAAGCCTAGAATGATATTGAGTTTTTCCTTGAGACCTCTTATTTTTTCCTGTGCTTTTGTTTTGCTATCAGACTTAGACTTGTCCAATTTGCTTAGAAATTCACCAATTGCTTCTTCCAATGTCTTGTTTATCCTGTTCTTAATTTGATTAACATTATTTCTGATATGGTTTATATGTGCTGCATTGTTTGTTATCGACTCTTCTGATTTATTCAAAATTGTTTCAAATTTTGAAAGCAGAACATGCAAGCCGTCTTCAATATGACAAAAAGCTACAGATGACTTTGCATTTCTAACAACATCTTCGAGTGGCAAAACACTATTACAGGTCATATGATCTAAAGTATTGCATTTGATGCAATGAAAGTCCTGATGTACACTGCAGAAAAACTCAAACTGTCGTTTGTGTTCAAAACATGTATCCTGAATAGATTGTGCAAATTCAGGTAGCGATCGACGATCCTTAAAAGGAATAAGGTCGTGCCGCTTTAAAGATTTTGACGATTTATGATAGTTACTGCAATGCTTGCAAAGTCCGTCTTTACAAACTATGCACCAATTAATAGGCGTCACTTGTTCATTTCGAAACGTACACGGAGTACACATATTGTTTTAGTGGAGGATACTTCTTTATTCTGAAGAAAGAATAAAATTAAATGATTAATCAATTGAGTAAATGTTTATGCAAATTTTTAGTGTACATTTTCATTACAATTTTATAATTCCTAGAACTTTGAACTCACCTAAACGACGTTTCTAAAATTAGGTCTGGTCTAACAGAATTCGTGTAGTCAAAAACGAAACAAATATATCAAATAAAAAAATAAATAAAAAAAATTATTTTTCATGTTTATTCTAAAAACTAGACCATGTGTCTTGATTTCATTAAGACAACTATCTCCATAGACAAAATAAACACTTTGACCGCTCCCTCAGTTCATCTTATCTTTCACCTGCTAAGTAGTTATACGTCTTGTTTCACTTTTATACTTAACATTAATTTCGTTCTTACTGAATAATATCAGGTTATTACATGACATTTTTTCATACAAGATGTATTATCAAAAAGTTAATCCACTTTGATTCTTGTCATCAATAGAGGAGAACAACAACAGCATAATTTATATTTATATTGACGATAAAAACAACATAAATTCAACTAAACATAATGAACAGTGATTGGACAGGTCAACATTTGTAAAAGTCACTTTTTAAATTATGCTGGAAACGTTAATGTGCCATGGTCATTTTTATTCTTGTCTCTTAGTTTTTTTATAATGTACTTTGTCAATTAGCCTCTTGAGTTTCTTTGTTACATATTTGTTTGTTTTCAAAGTGATTAAAATTATATCAATATGTTGACTGATGTAACCCTATTGTTGACATTTTTAACTATTATTCCTGTTTGTTTTGTTCACCATCCTGGTCAATATAATGGAATTTTGTGAGACTGTCATATAATTGAGACGTTTAGCTACCTATAAAATCCGGTTTAATCCACCATTTCCTAAATAAGAAAATGCCTGTGCTAATTCAGGAATATGGTAGTTGTTACCCATTCGTTTGATGTTTTTGAGCTTTTGAATTTGCCGTTAGGTTAATGACTTTCATTTTTGAATTTTCCTCGGCGTTCAGATTGTTTTGTGATTTTCATTATGAAAAATGATTTTATTGTATCATTTTTGGGGTGGTTTATTATTTTTTTTTTTTGCATTCTACACAATATATATCATTGTTTTCTAATAATTGCTTTGTGCCCTTCTTTGTTACGTTTTTCACTGAAAACATACCATTTATAAGTGTATTTTACGGAATCGCCAATCGAATTATAATGTAATGCCATGCGATAACGTGACTGAAAGGTATTTGATAATATCAGATTATTACATGGTATTTTTCTTATCAGATGTATTATCAGTCCAAGGTTCAATATCAGCCAAAGAGCTCATTGGATGATATTGAACCTTGGGCTGATAATTCATCTGAAACGAAAATTGACATGTTATGATCTTTTTATCATATGCTTCAAAAATGGAGCTAAATAACAGTTGAATTCAGTTTTCCTTTTAAATGGTTTTTATGTAGAAGTTCAAAAATGAAAAAATTTCGGACGTCAGACGCCAAATATAGTACATGTTACCCGATATGATATCTTCAAATCATATGCCTCAACATAGGAGAAACCCCATAGTATGATAAAAAATTATAATGACGATAAAAAAAAAAACATCACAAAAGTTACTTTCTAAATTATGTTGGAAATTTTTTTAAATGCTTTTTTTGTGTGTATTTTACATATATGTTCTTGTTTCCAAATAATTGTTGTATATCCAACTTTTTAAACGTACCATATTTTCATTAAGTTCTCGAGTGTCGACGGAATGCTATGCGATATCGTTACGGAAAGGCATTTGATAATAGTCGAAAAATGTTATCATTTTTTAACAATAGCCCGCCATTTCGGGAAATATGGAATGCAAGTAATTTTATTCTGTTATCATACTGTGAAAATTATAACTTATTATCGCTAAGTATATGATAATAGCTGAAATCATGTGCTAAATTATTCATATAAGCCCGCTAAACACCATTTTAAAAAATATGGGATTCCCTTTAATTTTATGCTGGTATCATACTTTTTAGTATCTGACAATATTGTATCGTCTGGCTACTTCTTTCTATCACACATATCATCTATACATTGTATACAATCAATAGTTGCTCAGGTAAAAAACGATTAAATAAGAATTACAAATGAAGAGGATGAAAAGGAATAGTAAAAAATCAATGTGTTACAATCAAAATAAGTAAAAATCCTAAGAATGTGACGGTAGTTCACTTGGACTATATTTGTTTTATCTGAATGACAAAAAAAAACTTACGACTGCGGGATCTTTATTGAGAAATAATTACATTTAATATGAATAAACATTAATTGAAGGACAGGAAAAAATATTGATAAGAGATACCGACATCTATGCAAAAGAGCAGACAGTGTTAAAAATAAAGGCAATAGTAGTATACCGCTGTTTAATAGTCATAAATCGATTTAAATTAAATGAAGTCGAGTTAAAAAATAGGTAAGAAAATCAGATTGAAAGTTTTTTGCTACTTACTTAGTCGACAAATTCGATGTTTTTCCCTATCTATTTTTTTTTATTTCAAACTGTACAATCGATCTGTTCGAAAGACACGTGTACAATGTTCAGAATGAATTATTCGTGAACCGGAAATTAACCCTAATTCTGAATAATAAACCACGCAAGCGCAGAAAATAAATATGTATGAGCACAGACGACTTATTTATAATATACTAGTACATGTATGTGTTTTTCATTCGTTTGATGTGTTTAGCTTTTGATTATGTCATTTGAAAAGTGACTTCCCGTTTCGAATAATCGTTGGAGCTAGGTATTTGTGATATTTTATCTACCTTTTTCGCATGATCAATGGATTAAGAAAGCACAGCTGTAATAGGTGGCACACGGTACTTGTAGTATTGCCTGGCCTATTTGCATAATGATAGCCTTTTTTTTTAATTTTCACCACTTTCTAACACTGCCCAGAATTCTTTTTTTTTCTTTTGCTAATTTAAGAAACCTTAGACCACTAGTGCCTTTAGGTCGTGTATCATGCAGTGAATACAAAATTGCAAAAAATTTTAAAAAATCGTTTCTGCCTGTATGTAAAATTATTTCAATTTTTTCTACACCTGATTTATCCCCAAGTTTGGGAAAGTATGTTCAGTTTATACTGTACTTTTTGTCCAATCACACATTTCAAATACATTGACTGAAGTAGAGCAAAAAAAGAGCATTCCAAATTTCGGAATGTAAATACTATCGTGCCACACAATACTACTAAGGCTACAGTTTTATATCCACCATTGAATTAATCCATCGACTATTTGATGTTTCAAACAGTAAAAGAATGAATTGGTTAAGGAAAATTTATAATAAGACCATTTACTTAATCTGAAAAAATAATTATTACGTATCTGTCATCTAACACCTTTACAAGACACAAGACCATAAGATCATTTCCAGCTATAAGGACATTTATTTGCTAATAGACATGATCAGGTACAACATCAACATTTAAAGTTTTTTTCAAAAAACAAAGTAGGGAATCTGGAACGACGCCTCTTTTGTGCAAAATTTCTGCCTTTGAAGTGCATATTTTTATTATACAAAACAGATTGTAAACGCAGCAAAGATGTTCAGTAAATAACTAGCAAAACAACTAAAAGTATGTGTATACTACACATATATGTTTGCTCAAAAACTTGGAACACACACACACATACACACAACCATTATTGTCGTTCTTTTTTGTGGATTAAATCAGATACATATTGAAGCAGGGGCTTTTGTATTACTGTTTCGTCCTTGTTTTTTTTTTTTTTCAGTTAATAAGTTTAAATGTTTGAATTTATTTTCTTATCACAGCTTTTTTTCTGGTAGGTAAAAAACGACTGTCTTAATAAATGTTTATTCAACTCTCTCTTTTTTTGGGATCTTTAAATGAACAATAAGGTACACCTCTACACATCGTGTTGTTCGCTATATTACTAACCAAACAAATGTTTCAATATTTTAGGAAATAAGTAGCTCAAATTGAAATACACCCTTTTCAAGTTAAAAAGAATATCAAATTTCTAAAACGTCACAAATAGTCATATTTGGTAATTAGATGGAATAACTTATCGAACAGTATGTAAAAAAGTGCAGTAACTAAGTAAATAGATATTCTAATGTATATAATTATTTTCGTGAAATTTAAATGCCATGAATTTATCAAAATTCACAACGTAAATGCAAACAAATACTATGTTTTAAAGAGAAAACAACAGTGCACATATCATTACACAAAAAAACTAAAGGTTCAACTATAGCAACTACGCCGAAAACCAAGAGAAAACTTATTTTAAGGTTCATAAGTTCCAGCTTACTTGTGAAACTCGCCATGTCACAACTGTAAAATTAAGTTGACGTATTCTATCTTTGAATTGGTTTCACACATCATTCAGAGGAATGACAATATATTCACAAAAAAAGATACAAAGAAATAAACGTTGACATATGAAACTATAGTACACCAAAATATAACATATGAGACCAAAGTTAACGAAACACGAACCCGATTGAAACTAGAAATGACTTTAGGGTTTCTCTGCCTTGAAATGGTTAGCAGATTCTACTCTACCATTTGTCGTGGTATTATTTGTGTTACTCATTGCAGGTAAACTTTTGTGGTAAGTCTCAGTCGGTGGTGTGATAGCAATCAATGAAAACAGATCGCGATCAGTTAAAAAAGAAAACATATCCGTGATCATATTTGTGACACAGATTTTTCTTTACATATACAAATAAGCGATAGGCATAAAAAGAAGGAGCCATAAAATCTGACAAAACTAAAATCATCAACTAAAACCAACGAAACGGGTGGAAAACCACTGTTATATTCATAACTTGATATCTTCAATGCTCTTCAACTTGTTTCTTGTTTGGCTTTATAAATATTTTGATATAAGCGTCACTGATGAGTCTTAAGAAGACGAAACACGCGTCTGGCGTACTAAATTATAATCCTGGTACCTTTGATAACTTTTGTTTTTTATATAGGAATTTAAGCGTTTACCAAGAACTGGTTTTTATTTAACTAAATTTTCAACTTGTATGGCAGTTGTATATAATTGCATTATATTGACAAAATTGGATGAGCTAACAAAACAGACAAAATTCGTTAACGTGAAAGTAAATCCGATCCGGCATCCAAAACGGTGTAAAAATACTGAAATACGGATTATTTACAGAAATACATAGGTGGTTGTCGTTTGTTGCTGTATAAGATTTTTTTTTAATATATTTTCTTTACATTTGCCAATTAGATGCCTTTATAGCGTATATTTCTACCTTGTGTGATTGGTTGTGCTTAATGTTTAAGGACGTACAGTTTTTGATCACTGTTAACTTCAATTATTTTGGTCTCTGTTGGAGAACTGCCTCATTTGCAAATATTACAGTATCTTCTTACTTTTTAGGATACAATTGTATTTGATAGTACATAATATATAGTAAAACATAACTTAATAAACTCTTTTCATTTCATCCATCAGCGAAATTAAATTGTGTCAATATAAATCTCAGACAAACCAAAACCTTCAAAGTTCAAACAAACATGCAAATAAATTTGACAAAGATGCTAAACAAATATTTTAGTAGTTGATAGCACATTTAGTGCATTAAAATATAAATATTCAAAATGAAAACAACGCCATAAAAAGCCATGCGTTCTTGTTGTATCTCTGGACTCACAGATTATCAAAACACTGCTGTCGAAAAATCATTTTACAAACCCTGTATGACAAATGTCCTTTAAGACGGCACCAGCTAGGGGTTTAACCTTGTGAAATACAACACTATATTTCTGACGGTTTTTTTTATGAATTTTTCAAGAATTTATCTCGTAAACAAAATTTCAATCTTGGTATCTGTGATGAGTTTTTTACAACCTCTGGTCTATACCACTGCTTATTTCCCAAGTATATAACCAGCCCAGTAGTCAGCACTTCTGTGTTGACATGAATTATCATTGACATGGTCATAATTAATTATAAATTAACTGTTTACAATACTTTGAATTTTTAAAATACTAAGGCTTTTCTTCTTCAGGAATAGATTACCTAAGCTATATTTGTCAAAAACTTTGAGGACGTTTTAGTCCTCAATAATCTTTAACTTTGTAGTTTATTTGACCTTTTAAACGTCTTTGAATTCGAACGAGACTGATGAGTTTTTTTGTAAACGAAATGCATGTGTGGCGAAAATATAAAATTTCAATCTCGGTATCTATGATGAGTTTTTTCTACATATCTCGAAATGACAATAAGGACAATACCATGTGTAACGTTGGTACGAGGAATATCTCATTTTATATACAGAATTTCTCCGAAAACGCAGAATAATTTTTAGTTTCATGTAAGTATATATAATCGATGAACAAAAGTATCAATCACAAAGTTTCGGTATTGTTCTTTTCATAATTTGGTAATAGTTCAACAGGTTGATCAATAACATTATCAATTGTTAACTTGTTCGGACCGGTCATTGGAATGTCGTAGCCGTGGTCTTTTTCATTTTGATTACTCTTTTCCAAAGGCTGGTAAGGGTTTAAATAATCAATGCCATCGTTTTTATCATTTTTTTCGTTATCCGATCCTGATGACGAATACGTCTCTACATGAACCATTGCGAGTATTTCAGTTTCAATTCTATCAATTGTTGGTTTATTAGGTGTAAGATAGTCTCGGTCGGTTTCTTGGATGCCGGAAATTTGTTCATGACTTTTAAAACTTTCCGGTCGGCTGTTCTCGTATGGATGATTGTCAACACTCGTTGTAATTTGTCTGCAGTAAGGTGGTGGGTAACTCGCTGTTTCTCCTTTGTCGTTTTCAATACTGTCTGAACCCGATGATCCGTTCACAACTTCTAAATATGGATTGTCGTTGACACTTGTAATTGACATTTTATCTTCATCAATGGTGTGATATAATCCTTCGTTCAACTCAAATACCTCGTGACTTTCATTTGGGGGATCGTTTTGGGTTATTTCTTCATCTAATGTCACAGATGCTTTGGATTTTTTTCTTCTAGGATTATATTTCTTGCATAAATAGCAGATTCCAAGTATAAGTACAACACCGGTTACCGAAGCTGAGTATATGAGTAGTTCTAACTGAAACCCTATAAAATAAAGCAAATAGATGTTTATGTATAAACTATAATTTAGTTTTGTGATCTGGTACATAAAACCAGACTTCGTTTACCTATATTTGAGCACTTTCTCCGATTTGTTTTTATAGTATTGTTTCCACTTGTCTTGAGTGTCGGTATTCAAATTTTAATCTGACTTGTTCTTCGGTAACGTATATGGGAGAATAAGTTTAATAACAAATGGTTAATTAGTTTTCATTAAAACCATAAAAAGAACATTGGGTTTCCTTCTCACTTATATAGTCTTTAACAAACAGCAGCTATTATTACCGATTAGAGCATATCAACGATACCATTTTCAATTTAAATACGCCTATCTTTGTTGTGAGCATGCATGCTGTAAAACAACAATTTATTTTACAAATCTGTCATTTTTTATTGACTAAAGACAGACACTCTCTATTAGCAATGACAAACATGACTCAGATAGGACAATTGAGGTACTAATGATAAATCGTGCAATGCTGTTTTTGTATGAACTAGTACACATGAAAACGTTGTTGTTGAATTCGAGAGAACTGAAGTAAAATATATTTGTTATGATATTGCAGTAATTCCATATGGTTCGTTCGGCGTTTTATTTATCCGGAAAGTAAGAATAGGGTTCGCATATTGCAAACTTAGTTACTCAGTAGTAAATTTTGGACTTATGTTTTTTGTCTATGTTCCAGTCGCTGTACTGTCTTCCGCTCCTAAAAAGTAAAATCACAAAAATACTGAACACCAAGGAAAATTCAAAACGGAAATTTCTTATTAAATGGCAAAGTCAAGAGCTCAAACACATCAAACAAATGGATAACAACTGTCATATTCCTGACTTGGTACAGGCATTTTCTTCTGTAGAAAATGGTGGATTGAACCTGGTTTTATAGCTAGCTAAACCTTTCACTTGTATGACAGTCGGTTATGATAAGTGTTGGGATAAAACCCATGGAATTTTCTTACATTTTCAGTTTTTACAAAACAGATTACTTTTGACCAACATATTTTTTTTCTTCTTCAATATTACAGTGAATCAGCAATTATAAAAAGTGAGACAGTAACAGATGTTTCAGATTAAAAATTGATTTGAATATTACCATTATTCCTTGTAGACTCCGTTGAACCTGCTATTGCTGTTCCGTATACTGTGACTGATTCAGACCTATCTGAATGTATAATATACAGTAACATTTAAGGCTATATGCGTTATAAAGTATATCAAATAAAAAAAATAGCATGTGTATATCATATAGTTTCTTTCTGTGTGTGTGTTGCATTGTCGTTTGTTCATGTCGCACTTCAGTTTATCCGTTGTTTCGTTGTTTTAATCTTATAGTTGATGTGTATCCCTCGCTTTTAGTTTGTTATCCGGATTATTTTTCTCTCAATCGATTTATGACTTTCGAACAGGGTATACTACGGTTGCCTTTAAAAAGCTAGCCACATAAAGTGTGAGTAAAGCAACCTGAGCGTTGATTCCACTTATAAAAAGTATTTGCTGTTGATGATAAAGGGTAATGACAATAAGCTTTAAAAAAGTATATTAAGCCGACAACAGCTTGAGTTCAAATGATTCTGGTCGAAGAGTATAGATTTGCTAGTACGAAAATAAATTTCTTTAATTATTTGTCTGATTTCAATACCATCTTTATTTATAATCTGATATCATATTTATCTTAAAGAACTTTTTAATAGTTAAACTGCTCGTAATCGCCTACTAGTACTTGAAAAGGAGTGTACTAGTTAGTGATATGTTACTTACTATAGATGTATTATAACTCTTTTTTTTATATACCTGATGGTTGTTCAGTTGGGACCAGATGACTTTCTGTATACACTGGCAACGTTGGGGTTACACTATTAACTATAGAAAAACATAACTATTCAATTTCCAGAAATGAGAAAATCGGTAACAGTCATTTATTCTATCGAGTTATACATATCTATATATCATGTGTCTTTTTAAAAGAAATAAGTCGTGTGTATTACAATTTAAATTGTACGTTTTCTTTTCTTAAAATCATAAAGTAAGTCATATGAATTAAATTCCCTTGAGCCTCTATCGTTCAACCTGTATCTTTTTCGAATGAATCGAATCACTAAGGGTTTGTTTTACCCAAGGAACAGATAGCATTAGCTGTATGTGGCAAAACCGTTCGATCGGAATTATGGGATCTCAATGATCTATAACTTATCAATTTATTTTGCCTTTTGTTTTAACTTGTTCAATTCGAACGTTATTAACGATTTGTTTTTGTATACGAAACGCGCGAGCAATCTTGAAATTTATAAAAAGCCAGATGTCTCTGATGATTTTATTTTCAAATAGTTATATACAAAGAATAAAACAACTGGTTATCTTTCCAGAGCGACCGAGATCACATCCGGTTTTTGTTGGATTTGTGTAACTCCGCTTTTTGTTTTTCTATGTAATGTTTAGTTGTTTTTGTTTGTTATTTCGTCGCTTTTTTTCATGGTTGTATCTGTTACATTTGGACTTTTGAATATATTCTCTCTCAATTTAAAAAAAAGAAGAACATTTGCTTGTTCGATAGAAACCATTTCTATTAATTTGAAAATAGTTGAATATATTATTTATACAGAAATCATTAAATGTATATATAGTCATCAGAGATATTCTACGTTTTACTACATTGTAACTAGGAGTCAAGTATGAGAGTAATATATTCGGTTGTCTTTGTCATTATCCATGCTTTTAAATGTATGTAGTGGTAATTATTTACTTGATATCGAATGTGTTGCTGTCGATTCTGATAAGCTTTGATCACCTATGCACCCATGGATGTGGTCACATCTAAAAAAGAAAAATAGTTTCGTTATACTGATCATCAATATGCATATCTCACATTAGCAACATATTAAGGAAAACGATCATCAATGATTGAAAGTTATTTGCAAATAATTCCCTCTCAAACAAACAAACAAACAAAATGATTGTATCTATCTATATCTTAGAACGTCAAGCATACAAATATTTTCTTGTATATTGGAATATACCTTACTTTTGGTAGACCTGGCAATGACATTCGGTGACACATCTTTTACCATAGAACATCCCATTGCATTCTCTACATGGTTGGCCTTCAATTGACGTAAATCCGATTGCTCCACATGCTAAATTGTGAGAAAATAGATTTATGGAGAGAATATGCTACAGATATTCAGATCTATACGAATTTTTTTACCAGGTCTTAGATTGTGGTTTAACATCTATGTCGTCTGCCTGCTAAGTCTCGAACGTGACCTATTCCAGAATATGAGTGTTTGCCGATTGTGAATTTGCATAGCTATACTACGCATCTCGGTATTAATTTTTTATGCATTAGACATTGATGTATTTAGTTATGATGTGTCTATTTTGGGTTCGGTTAGACAATATGTTATGTCTTATCGCTTATTGTTTGAATTCTGTATTTTCCGTGCATTTCATATATGTCTTTTTGTTAGTTAAGTCGACGGTAAATTTCGATGAATAAAAAATTGTGTTAGTCCAAACTCCTCACAGCATTAATTTAAAAAGCCTGTCAATATCGTCATAAACATGATAATTATTTGGACTATTGTGAAAGTAATTGTTAATTTTTTTTATCTCGTTGCAATTTTAACTGTATAAATTTCAAGATTATATATAATAAACGTCACAAACTTGAATACGCTACTGCATGTTTGTGGAGTTCTGTCCTGTCGTTAAAGGAAGATGTTCGCTGTTATACTGTTGTTTACTTGTTACTTATGTACTTTTATATTTTTGATTTATGCGTTTTTCTGCGCCGAGTGTTTTTCTGTTTGTTTTTACTGTATTACTGTTACGCACTGTTGTCATTTAAGCGATATCTTTTAACATGTAAGCAAGAGTTTTGACTAGCCATGAAACCAGGTTCAACCCACCATTCTTCTTAAAATGCCTTGTACCAAGTCAGGAATATGGAAGTTGTTGTCTAATAGTCCGTTTCTGTGTATGTTGGTATTTGTTTTGTTGCACTTCAGTGTTTCTGTTGTTCCGTTGTTTTCCTCTTATAGTTTATGTGTTTTCCTTGGTTTTTGTTTGTAACCGGAAATTTGTTTTCTCTCAATTGATTGATGATTTTTGAACAGTGGTATACTACTGTTGCCTTTATTGTTTACAGTTAAGAAATCCAAATGACTAGAATGTGGGACGTTCGATCAGTACTACCTCAGCAATTAAGTTGCCAAAAAAAATTCGCACATGTCCTTTACATGGTATACCGAAAGACGGGTATCACATTCATCTACTATGAACATCGAGGACTTACTTACCAACACATCTCCCGTCTTTTTCTTCATAATCAGAACAACAGTTATAATTTCTGAAAAAAAAATCAACCCACATACTTGAGGATCTTAAAGATTAAATGCCGTTTTGTAGTTTTATAGCATAGACGAAAGCGAAAGATGATTTCAGAATGACGATGTTGCACCTCAATGGGATAATTTCTAATAAATGAAACCTTTTTTCTGTATTAACTGATTCAAGAAAATATTGAAAATGCTTCAATTCGATCATTAACTTGTGATGTGTTCCCTAATGTTTGGATAATACAGTGTCCGTGTCCATTTTAAAATATTCAAATACTAGTAACGGTATTATAAAAATTCAAGTACTGTTTATTGGAAAGTAGAATGCGTCTGCTACACATATATGGACTGTTTTTGACAATACAATGCACATATGTCGCGTACTAACATCACTTTAGTCATGCTAAATTACTGAAATCTTCACAATTTTAGCATTTTAGTTAAATTGTAGGTGGTTTCCGTCTCAAATGAAAGTGGCCGCCGCATTCGTGTTCATTCGTAATATTGAAATGTAAGCTGTATTTGATGATAATACATAGCATATATAAAGGTCGAGGATGAACACGGACGCGGCCACTTTCATTTTTGACAAAAAAACATCTGAAAAGTGACGATTTTTGGCATATTTGATAGATTTTTCATATTTAAGCTTGAATCGGGGCTTTTTTTAATGACTTAATCAGTTAAAATCTTTCACATAAACTAATTGAATTAATTGAAATTGACACTTTAGTGTTTAAAAAGTGTCCAAAATATTTGTTACGACGAACCTGAAATTTGAGGCCAAAATCGGCCCTTACCGGACCTACTCCTTTATTTATATAATAGAGAATAGAAAAGTGGTAAATATCAAACAGAAAACAGTCCGACCATGCAAAGAATAGAAACCGGCACAAGGCGCAGCAAGTAGATCCCGCACCCGGAGTCGGGCTTCGACCGACCCCTTTCAAACAATCATGTATACCATTTTAGAAAAATGGACGTCACATCACACAAAACTCTGAAACATTTTTTTTTAAATCTCAAGATTAATAGAGGTTTCAGGCTTGGGTAAGGTACAAAGATGCGGCGGGATTAAACCTTTTTTGTGAGATTTCAATCCTCCCCTATTCCTGTAGCCAATGATTGAAAGATAATGTCTTTATTTTTCGACTACTATACAATTTATAGTTATATTCAAATAAACATTCTTATTTAGCCTGGCATCCTGACCCAACCTTAATACTTCGTCGATAGACAGTTATCGTTACTGCAGTCAGTGAGCCAGGACCCAAGGCTCATTATCATTCAACTATTACAGCTAGTACATATATTAAATGACAGAAATCTAAATCATGATCCTTGTATTCAAATATGTAAAAAAAAATGACAACAGCGAAATGTCTGTTGTACATGAAGTTACCCATACGTTCTAATCTATAGATCCAAAATTACACTAACCGGTTTTACATCTGTTCTTACTAGTTTTGAAAATATCAAAATGATATACATGTATAACTATAACACAGGTTAAAGTTGAAGAATTAAACTGCAGTTATATTGTACTACAGGGTGTATATCAACATTTTAAGACTGAAGTAGATCGAAGTAAAATCACAAAAAAAACTCTATTCATTCGACTTACCCCGAAGTGTTATTCAAACAAGCATGAGGCACTTCTTCTAGACAAATACAAAAAGGCAAAAGAAATACAAAAACTGATTTTAAAATCATTTTAATGTTGAATGGTTCCAATTTGGCTGAGGTATGCTGGGCTAGCCTCTCAAGTACCAGGAAAGAGGAAATAATTTGTCATTGTATGTCGATCTTTATACCGGAAATATATATATATAAATTTATGTGTAAAATGGATAATTTCATAAGGACAATAAGTGGAATTTAAAAACTAAAAAAACCCCACCAAAAGTCAATTTTGATTTATTGTTCATTTGTACGTCATTTTGTAGCAACTTATTCATGAATATATGCGAGGTCACTGCTGGACGCAATGTGCTCCACGAATATCGAAAATATGATTAGCATAGTATCATTTCTATTTCAAGCTGATACGAAGCTTATTTTAATTCTTTGTATAATCAAAGATCATATATAATAGTTCAATATTATATGTCTCTGGAATAATAGATACTAATTTTGCATTTGCCAATATCATTTAGATACACTTAAAGTTCAGTCTTTTTAGATTTATCTTTTAACTGTTTTAAAAGGCCATTCGAAGCCTATAGGGTCGTTAGAAGTTAACACATTCATCTCGATACTGTAGTGGACCCACTATATGGTAAAATTGATTAATTTCTCATTATGCCCTGAATATGCATGAACTATTTACCACTGAACGTTCAGTCTCTAACAGCGAATTTATAAATCAATATTGATTTTTTTAGTATTTCATTTGCGCAAAAAAAAAATCATTTGCAACACAAGCTGCCATATGTCATTGCGGACAGAATAAAACATTTCATTTGCGCCAATAAAACCGGTAAGTAGAACAAAATATGATTTTTTGAAAAGAGACTTTAATTAATAAGTCTAGCAATTGGCATTTTATTTCCGCCATAAAAAAATCTGTCATATGCACAACAATCATATTTTATTTTCGCCAGATTAATTCATCTCATTTGCGCCAATATGTTAGGTAAATAGTTTAAAAAAAATTATTATAAAAAATAATTGATTAAATCAAGGATTTGTATAGTATTACTTCAATCCAATCGCTACAGGAAATATACACAAAGCGGGCAGCATGTCAGAAGAACTTGCTTTGGAATCATATAGAAAACAGAAAGGTGAGATAACAACACAATGTCGATATCATCACATACCAAGAAGACACGACAGTATTCAACTTAAGTCTCGGTCACAACAGATCGTACGATTTTTGTGTCGTGGAAGATCTATAAAATAGTTGTCGTGGCACTGTCGTGCAAAATGTTAAAAAAATATTTCGAGTGGTCACATCAGCTACGACATGTCCACGATGGTTCCACGATGGGTAATAGACAGAAAAAAAAGAATTGTAATTGTACCGTCGTGGGTTTGTCGCAAGTCGGTCAGGTGACAGTCGTACGATAATCGTACGACAATCGTGAGTTGTTTGGAGCTATTTTTCAGGTGTTCAAGTCATGGGATGCGCGTGTTACTGTCGTGTCACTGTCGTGTCACTGTCGTGCCACTGTCGTACGACTGTCGTACCACTGTTATGCGATCCTCAGCAAAAGCTCTTGAAACATGCCAGGATCATTCACATGAGTCCAACCAAATCACCGGCAGATTCCCGCTCCAACTCTAGCATGTACTATACTGCCCAAACATCAGGCGCCGTTCGATCCGATGATGGCCTAACCAACCAACGTCGGGCTTTTCGCAGGTTCCTATATACTGTTCATGGACTCGAATCAAGGCTAACAGGACCATATTTTGGTCTTGTTGGAGTCCGGCAAGGCGCTTTTTTCAGCAGGGCCAATTATAATCGTTCTGATGGAATAGCCATCCTTTTTAAACGGTAACTGAGACGGTATGTTTTTCCAAACATTTATTCTCACCGAATGTATTCTTCTAACTTGATAAAACGGAAATATGTTGCACGACAAACGTACCACTGTCGTACGACAGACAATCGATGTTGTGCGAGCATCGTACGAAATTTGGCGTTCGTGAGACAATCGTGTGACTGTATCACGAGTGTCTTGAGACAGACCTGAGATTGTCGTACGACAGTCGTGCGACGATTGTTTGATTAAAAATATCTTATGTTGATACCCACGACAATGTGTTTATCGCACGACAGTCACACGACGGTTGTAAGACACTTTAAATTCACGACAGCCACAAGACAGTGACACGACAAAAAAATCGTAGAGCAAAAAAGGTGCTTGTCCAATTTTCGTACCCGTGACGACACAAAACAGCGCAACGATGCTCAAAATATCGTACGACTGTCGGTACGATTGTCGTACGACGACCACAGATGACCCGCGATTTGACCAAATTCCATGTCGTGGCGCTGCATAGATGTGTTGTGGGTTCGTTGTGACCAGAGCTTAAGACAAGAGACTAAAAAACAAAAACTTACACAACTATCAGAATTATGTATTACCGTCAACGAAACATGTATTGAGAATGTCCATTCTTTCAAATTACTTGGAATTGACATTAATGAAAATTTAAGCTGGGAAGATCATGTTGATCGTATATATTATGTAAGATTATCTCATCTAAAATATCACTTTTATAAAAAAAATAAAGTATTTTTGCCAATACACACAAGGCAACTATTTTATAATGCATATATTCTACCATATATAGAATATTGTAGTTCAGTTTCACGGGGGAAATTTATTACAAACAGATTCAGATAGAATGATAAAACTTCAAAAAAGAGTAGCAAGAATTATACTGGAATGCGATATTTCTATTCCATCTAATTTTTTATCCTTTTTACGTGCTTTAAATATTTTGGTTTTATCTTGTAGAATTACTCTTTTTCTTGTGCATGTAGTGCCCAAGGATCGCGTCATGCAGTATTACAGACTAGGGGGTCTAGGGGAATCGCTCTGGTAGCACGGATGGAGACGATTATACATACGGACACATAAAAACACATCCATTTTAATCAGACAAAGATGACGTCACAAACAAAAATACAAATTACAGGCAAAAATGGAACAACTCTATCATACACACAGAAACATAATCCGACCATACATATCTGACAACAGCAGTGAATGTTGGTCAAGATTGTTGGATTATTGAACAATACCATTTGGGACTCAGGAGAATAAACATCAGCAATGAAAATTATTTATAAATTAGAAATAAACAAAACTCAATAGTACGAAGGTCTTATATATATCAAACTAATCAGAAAAAAATCAACAAATCATTAATGGGTACGAGTTGATAAAAGTACGACTTGGTAAGATGTAGGTACGAGTTGTCAAAAGGTACGACACAGCAGGGTTAGATGTTTGCAGTTGTAAGTGGTAAATATATAGCGGCGATTGTCCCATTTCAAGTTTCTAATGAATATTTTAAGAAGGAATCTTTATTTTTTTGTCTCCTTTGATAATCCTTTACTCTTTGTAGACTCAAAACATGACCTGTTCAAAGATTTAATTTTTTTCTACTTTCACTTTCATTGACTTTTGTCAAGTTTTGAAAAATTGAGGAAAACATGGCATTTTAAGTTAGTGTCAATTGAAAGCCTAATACTGGTTTTGTCATGTCCTTATAAGTATACTATGCATACTGGAAAAAAACTTATATGTTTTGAGTATGTGTTTATTCTTGATCAAAGATATGCTGCTATCATTTATATTGATAACCAAACAACATGATTTTAGAGGAAAAAAAGCATTCCAGCGTCTCAATAATTAGTGTATCCTTGTGTATTGTATTTTCGACCTTTTAACATATTCCTTTTATATGTTCATGATGTTTGAACATAGACATACATTGTTGTACCTAAGATTTTGAGAGTCACTAGTATACTTGTGCATAAAATAATTGTATCTGAAATATATTTCGATCTTTAATTTTTTTTAATTTGAGTTCATTATAGATTGATGGCACCTTTGTTGACAAAAACAAGTGTCTTGTGGCTAAATGACCTTGATGTTAATCACATGCAAAAAAAACTAAAGATTTGTTTATTTTAGATCGTTTCTTTTGGAAGGTAAAACTAGTATTAGTGAAAGGGTACAAAAATGTGATATCAAATAAAAAACGTAAATACTTAATTATAATAACTTTATTTGGAAAATCTTCACCACACATGGTATTATTTGCTATTGTTACTAAGTATAGCAGCCGAATATGACGTCACACTGGCATGCGAGCATACGGGAAGTGAAAGTAAAATTAGGTCGAAAACACAATACGAGACTATACATGTAGAATTATTAAAAATACGAGTGAACCAACACCTGAAGTGGTGATCGTGCGGTAGAATTATTGAATAAATTACCATTTGGAAGGATAATAAACATCAGCAATGAGAATTATTTTATAATTTAGAAATAAACTAAACAGAATACAAACATGACAAAGGTCTTATAAAACTTTAAAAGCATCAAGAAGCGACAAGAAGAATAATTTAGCCACAATGTCAATAATTATTATTTGAAATAAAAGATATCAAAACATGCATTAAAATGTGTGTGGTTTTATTTTGGCAGTGTCTGCGCATACCCTCATGCGGGTACGAATAGCAAAATTGCCGTTCGTAGTCTACGCGTACCCACATCCGGTTTTATAATAAATTGCCATCAGAGCGGGAATTAAACGTAAAATATAAACAGAAATTATGGCAATTAGTGAATAAAATTGATCAACTACTTAGAAGTTTTGTAAATATTTATATATATGTAAGTGAACAGTTTTTCTCGGTTAAAAAATATTCTTCAAATGGGAAAAGAGTGATATACGTGTGGGGCAGACATTTCAAAGTTATCATGAATTGGAACAATTTGTTCAAAAGTATCAGTCGATTAATTTCATACAATTGTATATAAAAACAAACTCGGGGTCAATTGCAGCTGCAGAGAAAAGAAGAACTTTTAAAGTTTTACAGAATAATTTTTTCCTGTATTCACGGAGGCAAAAATTCTAAACAAGTTCGACAGGAAAAATTAAGGCCTAATTATACATTATTTCTGATAAACAAAGGCCGATGCCAATAATCTTCTATGAAAGCTTTGTTAATAAATAACAAAATGTTTTGCCTCTGAGGCGTGGAAGCAACTTAAAATTCGGATATTATATATTATAGGACTATAGTTTACAGGGACTGTATATTTCATTTTCAATTAGTGTGCATTTAAGGTGGTACCCAGCACTTTAACTAAAATTAATTTGGCTCGTTTAATTTTCTTAAAATTTTGACAAAGTATTTACTTTGACCCTTTTACAAAAATATAAAAAATTCAAAAAATTTGAACCAACTGTTTTATCAGAAAAATTACACTGGTTATATAGCAGTTTGTCAAACACTTATTTTGATCATTGAGAAGCTTAATATTCCCTTAACAACACAACGTAATTAAAACGTTTAGCTGATTTTACAGAGTTATCTCCCTGTAGTGTTAGGTACCACCTTAATTTGCAAGGTTTATTATATATTATTAACTTATAAATACAATTCGAAAATATTATTTGTCATACCCTTCACTTGTTCTACTCGAAATCCCCATATTATCGATAATTTCTGTATATATTTCACGTTTAATTCCCGATTTGATTGCATTTTATTATAAAACCGGATGTGGGTACGCGTAGCCTACGAATGTCAATTTGACTATTCGTACCCTCATGCGGGTACGCGCAGAGCAGACACTGCCTTTTATTTTAGATATACAAGAATTTCATTATTTCAGAATACTGATCGAAGAAAATAAAAAAAAATTGTTCCAGAAAGAGTTTATCAAGGATAATTAATAAATTAATATATATTTAGTTTACTGTATAAATGAATAAATCAATTATATATTTAGTCAGCGGACAGCATGGGTTGATATATATAACTAAGGTTCAAACCAAATAAGACCATCTATAAACATGATAATTAAATCTTTATTTATTTCACTAAAATGTCAAAATATATATTGTAAAGTCAGTGGCAGATCCAGAACTTTTTGTAAAGGGGGAAAGGGGGGGGGGGGGGGGGCTGGTTGATTTAATGGGAGGGCCCACTGCAGTCTGACATGCTTCAGTGATTCCCTATACAATCAACCAAATTGAACCCCCACTGAAAGATAATAATTTTCCATCTACTGTATTTACCGATTTTAAAATGACCTTTAGAGGTGAACATTGACAACACTGTGTTTCTTTGTCATTCAAGTATTACCCTATAGTTACAGCAGTCCATTCGTGCTAACTGGGAGTATGTGGGACTTGAGTGTCTTGCTGGGGAATTTTTATTGTCAAGTCGGGTCTGCCAAAATGTCTGTTTTTTACTGATTTTTGACAAAGCGGTGACCTAGATTTTACAGACTAAATTCCTATTGGCCATATTATACCTCGTTGTGTTCCTGTACCACCTATGCATGCATTTATGAAAATATTTTATACCTACAGTCACTTCCAGAACTTTACGAAGTGGCCATCAATTCAAAAGATGCCCACCCCCACCTGTTTTTGGCTACTTTTCACGTTTTTTCCGATTTTGAACTCTTAAACGGCTTTCAAAGTGCCATATTTTCATGAACAGACATCTGAGAAGAATTTATGGACCATGAGCCGCTTGGTTGAAGTCCATGCTATCATGACAGTTCAGCTGGGGCAGTTCAAAAAAGTATGGAGGGTCATACGGGCCATCAAAGAATGGTTGTCGCCATCACGCCTACAGGCGGGATTGGGGGCTAAAGGGTTAAATGAGTGATTTCTAAATCACTGATTCAAGTAACATTATGTCCATAAAGGTTGGAAGTAGGAGTTGTCTTTCTTTAATAATCACCTATTAAAGTATCTGTGTTGATAGGATGACTGGGTCATGTCAGGTAATGACCTTGTACTGAATCTAGGATAATGACATAAAAATCACTTGCAGTCCAAAAACAGAACTAGTACTATATTTGTAGACTGATTGTTAAGATAACATAATTCTTTGAAATAAAATGTCAGCTGATATGAAGTCTTCCTATTTTTAAAGGTGATTGAAGGATGGTCGTGAAGGCAGAGCAGTTGCTGGGGAGAAAGAAATGAGAAACGTCTTCATCTGGCTGGTAATTGTCCTAAAAAGATTATTACATGTATTTATTTGAATAAGGAATTGATTGATTGAGTATTTGTAAGGTATTACCAAATGATTCAAATGGAACTGTTTGGGTTCACATAAAATATAGTCAAGTTAATTGTTTTAGAAGTTTTCTAATATCCATATATACATGATAAAGGTGTTTTCAACACCAATTAAAAATCTCAATCTATCATGTCTATTAAGTCAATTTTTTAAAGGCGGTTTACTGTTTTTATAAATTTTAGATTATACATCTCTGAGTTTTGGAATTTTATTCATAAAAAAGTTGGATTTTCCAGTATTTGTATTTGTAGAATACGGTAACTCAACTTAGGTGAATTGAGCAGTTTTCATGAAACTTTGGTGACTGCTTTATGTCTATGCTCCCTATATTTACTTTTTCCACAGCTTTGTAAAGTTTTACCATAAGTTAAACTTCATCGACACCAGTTTTGTCCTGAATTGTACATGTATCATGTTTTTACATGCCAAATTTCAACAAATGTTTAAAGTCTATGAGTGAAAAATGCCCATTCTCATGGCAACTGCTACTGAAAATAACACCTGGTTTCCTGGAAATATTAAATAAGTTTACTATGAAGCACATTAATCCTCAATTTTTAATGCAAACTCATCATTTTCATGGATAAGTAAAGTTATCTCAAATATATCTCATTTTTCATGAAAAACTCACAGTATACGTTGTTTGGAATACTAAAATGAAAAGATACATGAATGGGGCATATTAACATTAGACAACACCTTCAAGTTTAAGTCTCATCATTTCAAGGGGCAAATAATTCATGGAATATGGTCATATCTTACAACTTGCCTGTTAATATAATAAATCATATTTCAAGGTCATTAATGCTGTATCAGCCTTCAATTTAAAATGTCCACATGCTGGAGAGTGGAACCATACAGCTGAAGCTAGAAATTGTTCCAGTACAAACTATTACTGTTTGTTCGATGATGTGAAACTGAAAAATGCTGCAAATTGTAGCACAGAACCACGGACAGAAAGAAAGGGTAAATAAATTATTTCTCAGTATACATGGTATATGTAATTTATAAAATAAGCAATACAAGGAAAAATTGTTTAGCCAAGTTAGTAAATTTGAAAATGCCTACATAAAATCAAACTTTTTATAGTTGCTTCCTTCAACATACAGCATTAGGTCTCTTGTGGAGAGTTGTCTCATTAGCAATCATACGACATCTTTTTAATCCGACCATAAAATATTTGCGTTCATATATTGGTATCACATTGTCGTTGTCGTCCGCGTCGTCCAAAGACAGTTAGATTACAGACAATAACTTTAGTTTAAGTGAATGGATCTCTATGAAAGTTAAACACAAAAGAAAGGCTTGGATTTAATTTTGGGTTATTGTCCAAACAGTTTAGGAATTAAGGGCCTAAAAAGGGGTCCAAATAAGCATTTTTCTAGTTTCCTGACAATTACATTAGTGTATTGATCTTTCTGAAATTGTACCACAAGGTTCCATAACAAAAAAGGAAGGTTGATATTGATTTTGGGGGTTATGGCCAAAACTGTTTAAGAATTAGGGGTCAAAAACAATACTTTTCTAATACTTTGTATAAATTGCTTATTTCTTGACCAATTTCAACGGGGTTTTATAGTTTTCAAGTTATTCCAAATCAGGGTCCAAAATTGACCTTTTTTAAAAAAAAAAATTGAACTCTTGGGGTTCTTTGATATGCTGAATCTAACCATGTATTTAGATTTTTGATATTTAGGCCCCTTTATCAAATTGGTCCACATTGAAGTCAAGAGGATCCAAAATTAAACTATTGTTTGATTTCATTAAAAATTGAATTCTTGGGGTTTTTTTTATATGCTGAATCTAACCAGATATTGGACCATAATAGGTAAATTAAAAAATTTTTAAGTTCTTAGACCACATTCATTCTGTGTTTGAAACCTATGCTGTGTCAAATATTTAATAGCAATTTAAATTCAGAGCTGTATCAAGCTTGAATGTTGTGTCCATTCTTGCCCCAACTGTTCAGGGTTTCAACCTCTGTGGTCATATCAAGCTGCAACCTGCAGAGCATTTTATAATATTTTCTCATCATTTGGCGTCCATAATTCGTCATTGTTGTCCATCAACTTTTACAAAAATCTGCTCCTCTTAAACTTATGGGCCAATTTTTTTCAGACTTGGCCACAATCATCATTGGGGTGTCTAGTTTAAAAATGTGTCCAATGACCATGCCTGTTAACCAAAATATCAAAAAATGGAACATGGGGAAAAATGAAAGTTTTGTCTAGTAATTTGAAAACTTCTATGAATAGAGAAAACTTGACAGAAGCAGAAATATTCAGGCTGTTGAGATAAACTTACTGTCCATGTACATTAAAAATGTCAGACAACTTTTCATAACAGTTGTTACCCTTAAATGACAAATTTTACATTTTTTTCTCTTATTTACCTAACCTTGAAAATTATAATAGACACAGCAAAACTTTGATTGGCAAACATGATGAGCAAGACAAGATCAACAAATAAGTGAAACAGCCAATATCGTCAGATGACTTTATTTTTGATATGTAAATTTGCTCTTTATTGACAATTTTTACCAATTTTAAGTGTATTTGCCGATAATCTTGAAAACTACAACAGATGAATAGCAAAAATAATCAGTAAAACAATTATCTACAAATAATTGAACATGGCCAAAATTATCAGATAATATTACACAGTTTAATTTATGATAATATTTTAGGGTTCAAGACAGTGCTAAACAAAGGATACTTTAACAGGAAAGCATGCTCTTTAAATCATTTCCAGCCCTTCAAATTTTCATCATATAAGAACAGTGAATGTGTGTTAGAGAAGTCCCTGTGTTCAGAGGAAGGACAAGTCATTGCAGATACTGGTACCCCAATAAGAGATAGGAGTTGTAGATGTGATTACCTCAAAGGATATGCCATTTTAGCCAATACCAGTAATCTGTGTTCTTGTACTCCTTCAGAAGAAGATTGCACATGTTTCAAGAAGTCTTGTAGCGATACAGAGATATTGTCACCAGGTGAAGTAATCAGAAATCAGTAAATTACAATATAAAAGTAAAGAGATGATACTTTTCTCTACCAACGGTCTTAATCTATATAAAAAAAAGAAACGAGAAGCATTAATTTCAAGATGCATTAATTTAAAATACAAAACCCCTACACATGCTAAACAAATCAAAACATAACAGAACAGCACTTCATCTATAAAAGCATCAAAAGCTAAGACCAAAAATAAAATTAGAATTGTGTGATGTTGCCTACCTACCCACACAAAAAGCTGCCTACCTGTAAATTTTATAACACAATTTGTTAAAAAGTTTTGTCATGTTCTAACACTTTTTTCTTGTCCAAAACATGTTACTTATATTGTTGGCAAAAAAACACCACTACCTTCCTACATTTACGGTTTACCTACCCAACCCTACTATGCAGTGATAGGCAACATTTAACAAAGATGTTGCTAAGGGTGGCCTCACTATACATTCCTTATGACATGTATAGCATCTGTTTGATTGGAAGGTTTTGCTAGATGTCAAAATTCTTGAAAGATTTTAAAGTTGTTAACAAGGAAATTCTCAATTTTATGTATTGAGCAGATTATTGCTTAAGGCTAAAAATCACAGGATGCTCTCGCTCAAGGTCTGATAATTAGGTCAAGGGATGATACTCTTTATCTATCATTGATTAATTCATCACATATTTAGCCTTTGAAATTAGACCAAGAAAAAAGAATAAACATTGGAATTAATTACAATATAGGGATTTCTGAAATTTGGTTTTATTGTTTATTTTAGTCAGCTATATCGTGTGATGTGTATTCAGATTCACAACTCAACAACTTCCTGTTTACCCAAATATTTTGGCGGGGGTATCATCAGTGAGCAGTAGCTCGCAGTTATACTTGTTGGAAAAGTTTGTACAGTACTTATGTATCAATGTAAATCATTACAATACTAATTTATGTATTATTTTCAGACTATGAATGTATAAAAAAGATAGAACTTCAAGTAATCCATCAATGTCCTACCATGTGAGTTTATGTGTATCCTTCCTTTATAAACCATTCATATAAATGTGAACCAATTCTGGTAACATGTCAGTTGAACTTTAATACTGTGGATTAGTTTATCTCATTGAATACTAATTTTCATTGATTTAGTTAAAAATTGTTATTTTCTGAATATTTGTTTTTATAGTGGTAATGCCAAATTCTTCATAAAAGTCTTTAGAAAATGAGTACAACATTAAAATTGGTGGTTTACCTTTACTCACATATCCACAAAAGGATGTATCCCACATATAATATATAAAGGAATCCATGGTAGATGTTACCTAGTGCTATTTGATAAATAAATGTGCTAAAATAAGTATTGGTAAGAAATTAAGACAACTTTGATTTATTCATCTGACATTTTCCTGGTCAATTATGTTTCAAAACCCTTTTTTAAAGTTGGTGAAATACAAAATTAAAAAAAACCAACCCAGGTACAAGTAATTAAGGGTCCACATGTCACAACACTAGTCTGAGATTACTCTGACCGCTGTTTTGCCAGACAAGCTGGGGCTGTGGGATGTCCGAGCTCATCCCATATCAAAAAGTGGATATTTGCCCGTCCAAAATGGATGCACTGCTTTGTTGCTTCTGGGACAGACTGATGACCTTGGTCCAGTATAAATTGGGCATTTGTTCATTTTTGTCGAGCCTGCAACTTTTGTTGCAGAAAGCTCAACATAGGGATAGTAATCCCCAGTGGTGGTGGCGGAGGCTACGGAGGCGGCGGCGTTAGCTTACTTCTTAAAAGCTTTATATTTTTGAAGGTGGAAGACCTGGATGCTTCATACTTTGTATATAGATGCCTCATGTTACAAAGTTTCCGTCAGTCACATGTTCAATGTCCTTGACCTCATTTTCATGGTTTAAGTGACTACTTGAAAAAAAGTTAAGATTTTTTGTAATGTTAAATTCTCACTTATTATTAGCAATAGGATAACTATATTTGGTATGTGCGTACCTTGCAAGGTCCTCATGCCCGTCAGACAGTTTTCACTCAACCACAACCTCATTAAATGGATCAGTGAACAAGGTTAAGTTTTGGTGGTCAAGTCCATATCTCAGATACTATAAGCAATAGGTCTAGTATATTTGGTGTATGGAAGAACTGTAAGGTGTACACGTCCAACTGGCAGGTGTTATCTGACCTAGACCTGATTTTCATGGTTCAGTGGTTATAGTTAACTTTTTGTGTTTTTGTTTGTTTTGCATATAGTGTATGCAATAGGTCTACTATGTTTGGTGTATGGAACGATTGTAAGGTGTACATTTCTAGCTGGTAGATGTCATCTGACCTTGACCTCATTTTCATGGTTCAGTGATCAAAGTTAAGTTATTGAGGTTTGGTCTTTTTATCTAATACTATATGCAATAAGTCAACTATATTTGGTGTATGGAAATATGTTATGATCTATATGTCAGTCGCTCAGATTTAATTTGACCTTGACCCCATTTTCATGGTTCATTGCTCAATGTTAAGTTTTTGTGTTTTCGTCTATTTTTTTTTAAACTATAAGCAATAGGTCAACTATATTTGATGTATGGAAGAATTGTTAGCTGTACATGTCTGTCTGGCATAGTTCATTTGACCTTGACCTTGTTTTCAAGGTTCATTGGTCAATTTTTAGTTTTCTGGGTTAATGTAAAGTTTATGTGACAGTTGTAGTAAAGCTTTATATTTAGGACTATCAACATAATAGTAATCATTAATGTAGAAGGTGAGACATTTCAGTGTGTGCACTCTTGTTCATTTATCTCTTCATTCATGTCTTTTATGTAAGTTTCATTACCTGTCACCCTTTATTTTCATAGTCATAGTTAATTAGTTTTGTAGTTTTGACTTTCATAAACATTGTCACTTAAAATACATGTTGAGCTAACAGGTGAAAAGTTTGATCTTGTAATGCACAAAATATTTGGAAAATAAAAAATTTAATAAGTTGGTCACCCTCCATAAAATGGTCCTGGAATTAAGATTACGTACATTTATATGGAACATAGATTATTTCTAAACTACCCTGCAGAAAGACTTTAATGAAAGTGCTTGAAACTTCAATAGAGCAGGGATACAGGCGCCTTCTATCTGGTAAATGACATCATTAAGGCTTGTGAAATTGATGATATTTTCGGGTGAAGGACATGATTCCAGAAATGGCTTATACAACATATTGTAACGAAGTAAGTTCTTTGGATTGTCAAGTGGCCAATGTTATACCAAACTAATTTTAAATATAAATTTATTAAACAAAACAAAAGTAAAGTAAATTCAACATAAATGAAATAATGAAATGAATACATGCAAATATAGGTAAATAAACACACACAAAACAGAACTAAATATAATGTTTAACTTATGAAATAAACAAAATAAAACTAAACAATTACAGTCCACACACCTCCATCAATTCTGCACACTTCCCGGTAAAGGTTGAACGTTACACGTACTGTAGAAAAACTTTGGGTAGTTCCCCTTGAATTTCTTTAATATATAACGGACATAAAATAACTATTTTCACACATTTTTGGTTGATTCCAAATTGAAGAAAAGAACACTAGATTTTATACTTTTACGGCAATGATGAATTCATACGAGCAATGACGACTTGAAACTGCATAATACTGCACGGACTGCTCAATTTGTTAAACATATATTTAAACGGGCTTCTTTAAATATTTCTAACGTATAATTTCACCGACTCCAGGCGTTGTAATTGATATCAGCAAACATCGAGTTGTAACCATATTACTAATAATACACCATTTTATACTCCGACACCATATATCAGGACCAGTCGATGATATTTACTATGTGCTGTAAGCACATCAAAACCAGGCCTAAAAACCCCTGAGTGTTGTAATAATACGACTGGGATATCCATGTCCTATACTGACAATTGTAATACCCAACTGCTATTTTTACCAACTCTAGACTCAGCACAAGCATGTGCTTTACTTAATGGCCATGTTTCGACTAATTTGAATCTTACCTGTTAAATTTCAATAGGTGCCTAATCACTTGATACACATGAAAGGTCTGCTTGTCTATATAGTCCGGTGTTAATGAAAATAAGCCCCAACATAAAATAAAGTCCTTTGTGAAAAAAATTTATATAAATAAATAAATGGAGTTTGTTACACATATCAGTTATTTGATTTTTAGGGATGTGAACTTAAGCATGCATGAAATGTAGGTTCGCCTTATTATAGAATCTTGGGTCGTTTGGTGGTCAGTTCAAACACATTTTTATACGACTGCAAAAAATTTTTGCAGTCGTATATTGGTATGACGTTGGCGTTGTCGTCGTCGTCCGAAGACACATTGGTTTTCGCATTATTACTTTAGTTTAAGGAAATAAAAAATTTACGAAATTTAAACACAAGGTTTATGACCACAAAAGGAAGGTTGGGATTGATTTTGGGAGTTTTGGTCCCAACAGTTTAGGAATTAGGGGCCAAAAAAGGGCCCAAATAAGCATTTTTCTTGGTTATGCACAATAACTTTAGTATAAGTAAATAGAAATCTATGAAATTTAAACACAAGGTTTATGACCATAAAAGGAAGGTTGGGATTGATTTTGGGAGTTTTGGTCCCAACATTTTAGGAATTAGGGGCCAAAAGGGTCAAAGTTAAACTTTGTTTGATTTCATCAAAAATTAAATAATTGGGGTTCTTTCATATGCCGAATCCAACTGTGTATGTAGATTCTTAATTTTTTGGTCCCGTTTTCAAATTGGTCTTAATAAAGGTCCAAAGGGTCCAAAATTAAACTTAGTTTGATTTTAACAAAAATTGAATTCTTGGAGTTCTTTGATATGCTGAATCTAAACATGTACTTAGATTTTTGATTATGGGCCCAGTTTTCAAGTTTGTCCAAATCAGGGTCCAAAATTAAACTTTGTTTGATTTTAACAAAACTTGAATTTTGGGGTTCTTTGATATGCTGAATCTAAACATGTTCTTATTTTTTTGATTATGGGCCCAGTTTTAAAGTTGGTCCAAATCCAGGTCCAAAATTTAAATTTGTTTGATTTCAACAAAAATTGAATCCTTGGGGTTCTTTGATATGCTGAATCTAAACATGTATAAAGATTTTTGCTTATGAGGCCAGTTTTCAAGTTGGTCCAAATCGGGGTCCAAAATTAAACTTTGTTTGATTTCAACAAAAATTGAATTCTTGGGGTTCTTTGATATGCTGAATCTAAACATGTATTTAGATTTTTGTTTATAGGCCCAGTTTCAAGTTGGTCCAAATCGGGGTCCAAAATTAAACTTTGTTTGATTTAAACAAAAATTGAATATATAGGGTTCTTTGATATATGCTGAATCTAACCATGTATTTAGATTTTTGATATTTGGGCCTGGTTATCAAATTGGTCCACATTGAGGTCTAAAGGGTCCAAAATTGAACTTTATTTGATTTCATCAAAAATTGAATTCTGGGGTTCTTTGATATGCTGAATCTAACCATGTATTTAGATTTTGGATATTGGACCATAATAGGTAAATGTCCAATTAAAAATTTTTAAGTTTTTAAGTTTAAGTTCCTAGACCACATTCATTCTGTGTCAGAAACCTATGTTGTGTCAACTATTTAATCGCAATCAAAATTCAGAGCTGTATCAAGCTTGAATGTTGTGTCCATACTTGCCCCAACTGTTCAGGGTTTGAACTCTGCGGTCGTATAAAGCTGCGCCCTGCGGAGCATCTGGTTCTATAATTCAATATGGATTCCAAAATGTGAATATTTTTAAATTGTTTGATCTTATCTGGCTCTACCTGAAAATTATTCCACTGTTTGGATTTAGAATGTGCTTATACTTTTGCAAATAACATGATTATAGCAGTAATCAGCATAAAAAAAACCAGATTATTTTAAATTTTGAATGTCAAGTAAAATAAAATGTAAATTGATATATTTTCAGATCTGATAGAGGAAGTCTTACACCTGTCACTGATGTTGTTCCTATTGATCACTTCAGTTATGAGAAACATGATAAAGGTAATAAAAGTTTTCAATGTTTCAGTGAGGTCAATATTTGAATACTTCTTCAGAAAGGGACCACAAAATATGTCTGCTGAATTGGTACAACTGAATTAACTAAAAGTGTGTTTTCATGCCCCATTTTTGGGCATTATGTTTTTTTTGGTCTGTGAATCCATTTGTTTGTTCATCCAACTGCTCCAGTATGAAGTTTTTCAGGTTAAAGAATTAGTTTTTGGTCAAGGTAGTTTTGATGAAGTTGAAGTCCATTCAACTTAAAACTTAGAAATGTTCCATAGGATATGATCTTTCTAATTTTAATGCCAATATAAGAGTTTTGACCCCAAATTCACGTTCCTTCTACTATGGACACACTCTTGTTTGTCTTAGGTTCAAGATATAGGAAATAGTCTAATGTCATGAATGTATGTCACTGATTTTGGTAAAATTTTCCATACAACTTTGGCATGTTGAACTATAACTGAAAATTAAAAAAAAAAAGAAGTGTAATCATCTCTTTAATTTTCTGAAATATAGTTGAATTATTTCTTACAAAATAGATATTCATTCTAGAATTTGTCAACTCTTCTATAACCAATGTATAAATTTTAAAATTAAAATAGTTTTGTTTTTGATACTTTGATTTTCATTTTTATGATGTTATTAAAGTGATATAAGATTATCAACTTTCTTTGTTTTGCACACATGATCAGTTAAAGTAAAGTTCTTTGTGAAAAATTTCCAAGAAACTACCCAAAGTAGTGTAAAGAGATCTGATTGCAAGCTATAAAATGTGGATTTTTCAATGTCCTATGTGTCTAAATAGATAACAGATTGATCATTACATAAAAAGGAAGTAGGTAACTCTATGATTATTTTATATGATCAAAAAGACATTGATGTAAAAAATGTATCAACAACATAATAATGTAATGTATACTGCATCTGTGCTATTTGTGCAGTCATATTGCCTTGACTGTTACAATAATATTCATATGTGATATATAGTCAGTGACTGTATATCGCCTTGTTTATGACGTAGACAATGTGTTTTCTTAGAGTTTTAATATGACTTCAATAAAACATACAAGTTCGTGGAAATTTTATGTTGCCCGCTGAAAATTAAAAAAATATAGTTTTTACCCGTAATATTTCATTTAGAATAGTTGTAAGAATTGCAGTATATAAAAAATAACCATACATTGTCTCGAAATATTAATATTATTTGTAACAGGTAGAAATGCTAGGCCCAGCCTAACTTCTACCTGTTTCTAAGCCTTGTACAAATAACTTTTCGATAAAATGTATGGTTATTCTATATTTAAAAAAGTTTGCATTATACAGTAAAAGCAATATGACAATTTTTACAAACATTTTAGATTATTATTATTATTATCATCAATTTTAAGTTCATGTTTATCATACTGCATGTCTAGATATAGTAATTGGATTATGTCAAAGATTTTTGTTTAGTTTGCATACAGATGTAATTAGAGATAAAATATATTAAGTATTTTGAGAGTTTGACAGATTTTGAGAAGGCAAAAATAATTAAGTGGGAGATTTATATTAATTGGAGAAATCGGTCATGCTATAGAATATAATGATTTGGTATATAAAAGGGTTAAATCAGCAAAAAAATATTTTTCTTGAATGTGCTTTTGAATATTATAATATGTTTTTCTGTCTTTCAGTATACATATTATATGCTGCTACATGCTGTACAATTATTTTGGTGATTATAATAGGTATGTTATTAAATGTATAAAAATAAGTATCAATAATTTGGTCGCAGCTATGAAAACCATATGATACAATAAACAGTTTTGTCTTTGAAGATTGTGAGACATACAGTGAAAAATTTGCAGAAATCATAAGATATTTGTCTAAAGCTTTGCCTTTGAAGAGGGTAGAAAGGATGGATATTCCTGAACTCTTCACTGAATATGTTTTATGGTTAGGATTCCTGTTGTCTTTAGCCAACATTTCCATTGTTTAGTGACTAATTAAAAACATTTTACCCCCTTCAATTGTTTTTCTATTTATTATGAGTATAAGGACAACTGTATTTGATATATCTAATCATTGCAAAGCACACATGTCTGTCATACAGGGTTTAACCTAACCTTGACCTCAGTTCATGATTCAGTTTTCATGAAAAAGTCCCTTTCTCAGATGTTATATTCCACTGCTCTACGTTGGCTGATATTCCTAGTCAATGGAAAATCATCAACTAATCATAAGGAACTAGCTCAATCTATCTCAATATTATTGAGCTTTCAGCTGATAGGCACTCTCATCTAATGAGCACCAATCAAAATCCTTGATTTTAGATATGTTTGATCATTGATCACAATTAAAGAGGGACAGAACTATCTACTTTTGATTATTGTCTTGAAAACTGCCATTTATACAATAGGCAAAAAACCTTAAGATATTCGTTTCTATTATGATATTTAAAGGCAAACTCGGTTATTTCACATGACATACCGGTAAATGGAAATCAACTGTTTATTGGAGTTACTGCTCATAAGTTACCATTATCAGTCATTAATGGTATTTGTTTTGTTTCAGAGACTCACACCTATTATTAAAACAAATTTAACCAAACTAAATTATTATAGAAAGATAAAGGCTAATGGTGTGTTTGACCTTTATATGTCTTGTATTGTATTGTGTTTTTGGATTTCAATTTCATATAGCTATATTTACATTTAATTCATACTCAGAAGACTACTTTATTGAAAATGTATTCATAATTGCTTTTGTAATAGATTAAATGATTTAATGTGTCTCTTTATCTGTTTCAGTATTGAGTGTATGTGTGATATTTTGTTGGAAACAAACTAAAAGAAAAATTTGGCATGTTTGGACATATTTAAGAAATTGTTGTCGAAAAAGTAAGTAATTGTTATTATGTACAGTGTATGATGATTTATAAGAGTGATCTGCTGTATGATTTTGTCATCCAAATTTTATGAAACATTGTTAATTAAGAAACCAACACTTGCTACCAGAGAATGATTCTGAGCATTGAGTTACGTACGGTTCCAGAGTAATGCCCCTTTAACACATTGAAAATTGCTATATTTTTTATTTGCAAACTTAAGTTTGTCTCATCCATATTTTATAAAACTTATACATAATGCTAAGAACAACAACAAGCAGACAAAGTTGGAATTTTGGTTGGGAATCATTTCTAATTCTAGAGTTTCACCCCTTTTTAAATGGAAAATTACTAAGCAGTTTGGTAGTAATTGGAAGACAAGCATGTGTTTTGATTGTATAATGATTATAGTTTTATTGCTGAATAATTTTACAGTTTAATTGTGTCAAATTGCAATGCATGCATTTTACAAGCTAATCATCCTGCAATTACTGCACCTCTTAAAAAAGGGGAAAATGAAACCAAAAAAGAACTCCCCTTTTCAGTCTGTTTTCCTTCTCAAACATGCTTTAACATGGCTGCCAAAAGACTGATGACATCATAAATGACATCACTAGAGTTATATCTAAGTGCATATCAATCAAAATATGCTATGTAATCCATTTACTACAATCCTGCAATCATTGACTTACTTGTAGTTTACTTGCACATAACCTTAGTTACATTTTCATCAACCTTCTTGCTGCAAGCATCTTGCCATCAAATGTTTGCAGCATGCTTGCCGCAAGTTGTGACTATTATAATGTTAGTCTTGCATGGTTGCAGTTTGCTTGCATCTACGACCATGCAGCAAGTATTTTACAATAAAAAAATATAAAGTTTGCTTGCAACAAGCTTGTGATGAACATTCTGCAAGTCTGTAGTTTATTTGGGCTTGTTACCTAGTAAAGAATATTGCGCAATAGTAAAATTCTTCAATTGAACAGTATTGTGCAACAGCAAGAAATCTTCAATTGTGCAGTATTGCACATATCAAGAAATCTTCAATTGAGCAATAGCAAGTAATCTTAAAATTGCAGAATATGGCATAGACAACAGCTAAGCTCAGTCTGTGGTTATAGTTCCTTTAGACATGATATCATCAATAACTCAGTAAAACTTTATGGAATTTTATGAAAAATGAACAGACAATTTTTCATGAGCAAAATACAAAATCCAGAGCATTAGTTTGTTTTCTTTCTCTATTTTACTAAACATCTGTAGTCTGTCCGTTCTTTTGTCCATTCAACTGTTCATTCATCCGTCTGTTCCACTTCAGGTTAAAGTTTTTGGTCGAGGTAGTTTTTAATGAAGTTGAAGTCCAATCAACTTCAAACTTAGTAAACATGTTCCCTATGATATGATCTTTCTAATTTTAATGCCAGATTAGAGATTTTACCCCATTTTCACTGTCCATTGAACATAGAAAAGGATAGTGTGGATGTGGGCATTGTTGTACTTGGGACACATTCTTGTTTTTATCTATATTAACTTGTTATTACCAGGACAGTCTCATTATTTAAGACATGCAAGACACAAAGTTACATAGAACCCTTTATGATGTTTTTAATTCTTCTCAAATTACAAAGATATGAATTTCATCTAAGTTCACCTCTTTGTCAGGTCTGTTTGTCCAGCTTATTAATGATAAAGATAATTATTATGCTATTTATGTATTATTTCAGTTATTATAGTAAAACAACTTGAAGACCAAAATTGCTTTGAAGGTGGTTCAGTTACATTTACATGTGAGGTTAATCATAATGATATTCCTGCAAGATGGAGTAAAAATGGACAGGAGCTTAAGCCTTCTGAATCTATAAGTATAACAGTTGTTGGAAATGTTCATAAAATTGTGATCCCCAGTGTAACAGCTACTGACAGTGGAAAATATGCATGTCATATTAACGATAAAAACAGCTCAGCACAACTCACAGTAAAGGAAGGTAACCTCTATAGACTATAAATATTTGTTATAGCCAATCAGAAGACTTGTTACATCCAATATTAAATTATTTACATATGAGAGCAGCAAATACTGATATGACAGGAGATACACACCAAACAGGGTCTTTAAATTATCATATATAACAGATAAAAAGTATTGCACAATAGCAAGAAATCTTCAATTTCACAGTATTGCAAAAAAGTAATAATTAATCTTTAGTTGCACAATATTGTGCAATAGCACAGTATTAGACAATAGCAAGAAATCATCAATTGCACAGTGTTATCTATGTGCAATAGCAAGAAATCTTCAATTGCACAGTATTGGGCAATAGCAAGAAATCTTCAATTGAACAGTATTGCAAAATAGCAAGAAATCTTCAATTGCCCTGTATTGCGCAATATCAAACAATCTTTAAATGCACGTTTTTTCACAATAGCATGAAAACTTCAATGAAAACTAATACAAATCTTTTAACCAATTTCAATGGGATTTATGTAAAGTCTTGGCATAGACAATAGTTAAGATCAGTCTGTGGTTAATACCGTTCTATTAGACATAATATCATCAATAACTTAGTAAAACTTTTATGGAATTTTATGAAATATGAACAGAATATTTTTATTCCATCCTGCAACTTTTGTCGCAAAAGTGAGACCTACAATCCTACATTCTATAGTCATGGTCATCAGCAGCGTCCACAAATATTCACTCTGTGGTTAAAGATTTTTTAATTTTAATCCCTATCTTACGCTATCCTAGATTTCTACCAAACTTAGAAAGAAGCTTGTTTATGATCATCAGATAGAATCTAGAATTAAAGTTTGTAAAAAAAAAAAATCCTGTTTTCCATTTTTTACATATAAATGGACTTTTTTTGCAGGTTTTTCTGCATGTTAACATTACATTCAATCTGTGGTTACAGTTTAAATATTTTTAATAACTTTCTTAAACTATCTTGGATTTGTACCAAACTTTTTTTCATATTTTACTGATACATTTTAGTTTTTGGTATATAACATCATACTTTTATGCTGACAGTAACAATGACATGCAAGACACAAGGTTACATAGAACAATTCATGATGTTTTTTATTCATCTCAAATTACACAGATATGAATTTCATTTTAGTTCGCCTCATTGATGATTCTGCTTGTCCAGCTTTTAAATGATAAAGATAATTATTATGTTATTTATGTATTATTTCAGTTATTATAGTAAAACAACTTGAAGACCAAAATTGCTTTGAAGGTGGTTCAGTTACATTTACATGTGAGGTTAATCATAATGATATTCCTTCAAGATGGAGTAAAAATGGACAGGAGCTTAAGCCTTCTGAATCTATAAGTATAACAGCTGTTGGAAATGTTCATAAAATTGTGATCCACAGTGTAACAGCTACTGACAGTGGAAAATATGCATGTCATATTAACGATAAAAACAGCTCAGCACAACTCACAGTAAAGGAAGGTAACCTCACTAGCATGTATTTATAGTTGCTTATGTTTAAAACATGGTTGTTGATAATTGCAACCAATAGCTTTAAAGATTCATAAATTCAACTAAATTTAGTCTTAGATGCATGATTTTTTTATTAGTTGTTAGTGGCTTTGAACTAGCTGTCAGTTAACTGTGAGTTCTCTCAGATCTGTACCTAGTGTCTTTTTGTTGTTGGGATGTTCAAGTACCCATGTTTAAAACATGGTTGTTAATAATTGCAAACAATAACATTTAAAGATTCATAAATTCAACTAAACTTAGTCTTAGATTCATGATTTTTTATTAGTTGTTAGTGGCTTTGAACTAGCTGTCAGTTAACTGCAAAATTTTTTTAAAATTTGGTCGTATATTGGTATCACAGCTGTCATCAACGTCTGTGTTGTCGTCGTCGTCCGAAGACGAATTGTTTCCGGATAATTACTTTAGTATAAGTAAATAGAAATCAACAAAATTTTAACACATTGTTTCTAACCACAAAATGGAAGGTTGGATTGATTTTGGGGGTAATGGTCCCAACGGTTTAGAAATTAATGGCCCAAAGGGGCCCAAAACAGGTATTTATCTAGTTTCAGGACAATAAGTTGTGTAAAAGTATTTCAATTGCTCTGATATTGTACCACAATGTTCATACCATACATTAAAAGGTTGGGATTTATTTTAAGGGTTATTGGGCTAACAGTCTAGGAATTAAGGGCCAAAAAGAGGCCAAAAACAAGCATTTTTGTCTCGGGACAATAACTTATGTACAACTGTATGGATCTCCCTGATATTGTAACACAAGGTTCCATATAACTAAGGGAAGGCTTTGATTTAGTTTGGGGTTAATATCCCTGAATATTTAGGAATAAGGGGCCAAAAAGAAGCATTTTTCTAGATTACAGGTAATAACTTGGTTTAAAGTGAATGGATCTCTCTGAAATTATGCTTAAAGGTTTCCCACTACAAAGGAAAGGCTAGAATTGAGTTTTTGGGGTCTCTTGCTCCAAGGTGGGAGGGGTTTCAATAAGTTAAGGGTAAAAAAGGGGCTGAAATAAGCATTTTTGTAGTTTATACCACAAGTTTCCATACTACAAAGGGATGGTTATGGGGGTTATGGCTCAAATCATTAAGCAATTACGGGCAAAAAAGGGGGAAAACAAGGGTTTTTCTGGTTAAAGGACAATTTAGACAATTTAAAGAATACTGTTGTATATATGTTTGATTACTTGATTACCTCCTTTCAGGGCTCACACTACTTCAGAATCATAGGGAGAAGTGACTTCCCTTTTTAAAACTAATAGGGAGAAGTGGTGAGATTTGAAAGGGAAGTGCTCCTTCATGCGCTGTGCTACAATGTTTGGATTTTACTATTGTATAAAGGGTCATATGTAAATAATGTTCTTTTTATATTGTTCAATTCATATCTGAGTATACAATTAAAGTAATAGTTCAAATTCAAAGTTGTTTTAAGTTAAGGTTCTTGTGAGAAACTACCAACTAAATATCTAGCACTAAAAGATTTTTTTTATCTCAAAAAGGTAAAGAAATTATAATATATCAATTACAATTTAATTAAAAACTATTTTGTGTATGAAGTTCAGTGTTTCTCATCAAAAGATATACAAAGTTAAGCTGGGCCATAATATTTTTATATTAGTACAATAGTCTCAGAGTTGAGCAACTTTAATCAATATTTTGAAACAATCCATGTAAATTATATGAAATTATACATGTTATATACATCAACCAATTTGATGTAACCAAAAGTCTGTTAATGCGTATGGAATGCATAATTTTGGCTTTTGGGATCAATATTCTTCTGTCAGCTGTTCCATCCATGCTCTGTAGCTATTATTGGGAGAATACGGATTTCGGTCATAGCTGGTCAGGTTCCAATCCGTAGTTAGAAATGGTCAATGGCTTGTTTTCAAAAGTTTAAAGAAGAAATCTTCAATTGCACAGTATTGTGCAATAGATTTGTTAGATCTTTGACCACATTTATATTGTGACAAAAACCTATATTATGTCAAAAATTTGATCACAATCCAAATTCAGACATTATCAAATCTAATTTATTCGTTCATAGTGTTAATTTACGTTTTTTGATTGAGTTAAGCCTTCCAATTGATATTTTATTGTGTTGTTTTCTATTTTGTGATGTTATGCTATTGTTTCAGTAAAAGGGAGAAGGTTTGGTACCATTTAAACGTTTAATCCCGCTGCAAATGTTTGCACCTGTCCTAAGTCAGGAATCTGATGTACAGTAGTTGTCGTTTGTTTATGTAACTTATATATTTCTTATTTCTCGTTTTTTATATAGATTAGACCGTTGGTTTTCCAGTTTGAATGGTTTTACACTAGTAATTTTTGGGCCTTTTATAGCTTTTTGTTCGGTGTGAGCAAGGCTCTGTGTTGAAGGCCGTACATTGACCTATAAGGGTTTACTTTTATAAATTGTTATTTGGATGGAGAGTTGTCTCTTTGGCACTCACACCACATCTTTCTATATCTATTATCAAGTTTGAATATTGTGACCAAATTTGCCCCAACTGTTCAGGGTTCAACCACTGCAGTCGTATAAAGCTGCGCCCTGCAGAGCACCTGGTTATAATTTGTTCTTTTGTTGCACTGCTATACCACTGTCCCAGGTTAGGGGGAGGGTTGGGATCCCGCTAACATGTTTAACCCCCCCACATCTTGTAAGTATGTGCCTGTCTCAAGTCAGGAGTCTGTTATTCAGTGGTTGTGGTTTGTTTATGTGTTACATATTTGTTTTTTCATTCATTTTTAGCTTACCTGACCTGAAAGACCAAGTGAGCTTTTCTCATCACTTGTTCTCCTTCGTCCGTAAACTTTTACAAAAATCTTCTCCTCTGAAACTACTGGGCCAAATTTTACCAAACTTGGCCACAATCATCAATGGGGTATCTAGTTTTAAAAATGTGTCCGATGACCCGGCCAACTAACCAAGATGGCCGCCATGGCTAAAAATAGTACATAGGATTGAAATGTAGATTTTGGCTTATATCTCTGAAACCAAAGCATTTAGAGCAAATCTGACAGAAATAATATTCAGCAAAGTAAGATCTACAAATAAGACTACAAGACCAAAGTTGTTAATTGATGCCTTAAGCAGTTGTTAAGAAGTTATTGCTCTTTAAAGTCATATTTTAACCATTTTCATAAATTTTTGTACATTTTTACAAAATATCTTCCACTGTAATAACTGGGCCAAGTTCATTATAGATAGAGAGAATTGTAGCAACAAGAATGTTCAGTAAAGAAAGATCTACAAACACATCACCATCACCAAAACATAATTTTGTCATGAATTTATCTGTGTCCATTGTTTAATATTCACATAGACCAAGGTGAGCGACACAGACTCTTGTGAGCATCTAGTTTTAAATAAATAAGGCCGTTAGTTTTCTCGTTTGAATTGTTTTGTATTGTCATTTCGGGGCCTTTTATAGCTGACTATGTGGTATGGGCTTTGCTCATTATTTAAGGCCGTACAGTGACCTATAGTTGATAATTTCTGTGTCGTTTTGGTCTCTTGTGGAGAGTTGTCTCATTGGCAATCATACCATATCTTCTTTTTTATACGACTGCAAAAAAATTTTGCATCGCGTATAAGGGTATCATGTTTTCGTTGTCTGCATCGTCGTCTGCGTCGTCCGAAGACACATTTAGTTTCCTGACAATGTCTTTAGATTTAGTGAATGGATCTCTATAAATTTTCACCAGATGGTTTAATACCACCCAAAGAAGGTTGGGATTTATTTTATTTTATGGTCCAAATAGTTAAGGAATTAGGGGCCAAAAAGGGCCCAAAATAAACATTTTTGTAGTTTTCAAACAATAACTTGTGTTTAAGTGTATGAATCTCTCTGAAATTATACCACAAGTTTCCATACCATGAAGAGATGGTTAGTTACGACTTTGGGGGTTATGGCACAAAATGTTTAGAAATTAGGGGCTAAAAAAGGCGAAATTAGGGGTAAACAAATGGAAAAACTAGATTTTCCAGATATACCTTTAGATTTAGTGAATGGATCTCTACAAATTTTAAGTAGAAGGTTCAATACCACTAAAGGAAGGTTGGGATTGATTTTGGGGGTTATAGTCCCAATAGATTATGAATTACGGGCCAAAAAGGGGGCCTGAAATCAGCATTTTTGTAGTTTTAAAACAATAACTTGTGTTTAAGTGGATGAACCTCTCTGAAATTATACCAAAAGTTTCCATACCATTAAGGATGGTTAGAAATGACTTTAGGGGGTTATGGCTCAAAATGTTTTGGAATTAGGGGCAAAAAAAGGGGAAATAGAGGCAAAAAAAAAGGGGGTCTGGTCAATGGACAATGAAGACAATTTAAAGGCAGTTAACATACAATGTTTGGTATGTTCGGATCTACCTCCCTTACACGTCTTGAAAATAATGTACAAAGAAATGTCAGGTTTTTGACTTATTGCAAAAAAAGGGGGGTGGTAGTAGTTTTCAAATTTCTCAAATTCCAAATTTTTGAAAATTTTGAAGAAGAAATCTTTAATTGCATAATATTGCATAATAGATTTGTAAGATCTTGACATTTGTTTTTGTGTCAGAAACTCATATTATCTCAAGAATTTGATCACAATCCCAATTCAGATCTGTATCAAGCTTGAATGATGTGTCCATACTTGCCCCAACTGTTCTGGGTTCAACCTCTGCGGTTGTATAAAGCTGCACCCCGCGGAGCACCTAGTTATAAACATATACATATGAAGTTCATTTTAATTCACCTCTTTGTCAGTTCTGTTTGTCCAGCTTTTAAATGATAAAGATAATTATTATGCTATTTATGTATTATTTCAGTTATTATAGTAAAACAACTTGAAAATCAAAGTTGTGATGAAGGTGGTTCAGTTACATTTACATGTGAGGTTAATCATAATGATATTCCTGCAAGATGGAGTAAAAATGGTCAGGAGCTTAAGCCTTCTGAATCTATAAGTATAACAGCTGTTGGAAATGTTCATAAAATTGTGATCCACAGTGTAACAGCTACTGACAGTGGAAAATATGCATGTCATATTAACGATAAAAACAGCTCAGCACAACTCACAGTAAAGGAAGGTAACCTCACTAGCATGTATTTATAGTGAAACATTTTTTTTCATACATGTAGCTACATTGGTTTTTGTCTCCCTCTTAAACATCCCATCATTATGTTATTGTTCATTGATAATTTCTGTATTCTTGTCTTTTGTTTTTGATAATGTGTTTTTTCTGTTTGTGTTTTTCTCTCTTGTATGTGATGTTGCCCTGTATTTAAACATCCTGTCATTGAATTATTGTGTAATGGTAAATGTTTGTTTATATATCTGTTTGTTTTTATAGTGATTAAGATAATAACACAATGTTTACTGCTGTACCTCTATTTTTGACATTTTTACCTATTATGTTTGTTTGTTTTGTTCACTCAATGTTGTCAATTTAATGGAATTTTATATGACAGTCATACAAGTGAGTGGTTTAGCTAGCTATAAAACCAGGTTTAATCCACATTTTTCTTCATAAGAAAATGACTGTACCAATGAAGTCAGGAATATGACAGTTGTTATCGATTCGTTTGATGTGTTTTAGCTTTGTATTTTCCCATTTGATTAGGAGCTTTCTGTTTTGAATTTTCATTGGAATTCTGTATTTTGTGATTCTACTTTTTAATGATGGAGATATTTTGATATGTTTCCAAGCTAATCATGTTATTATTATATATATATATACACAATACTGTTAACCAACACATTTTCGCAAGAGATTTATTTTTGCGAGTAGAAAAATAGTGCAAATATAAATGGTCACAAATCTGTGAACCTTTAATCTTTCCTAATTACACTACAGCAAGTATTGAATAGCGCATAAAAAGACTAGAAAGCGTTATAGCGAAATAAAGTATTCATGAAAATAAGTTTGTTTACAGAAAATCAACATGTTACTACAACAATGTTCTTTTTATTTTTATCTGACAAAATGACTTTAATATTTATACCAAGAACCTTTTATTTCATTTCAGTTATAATTATCAAACAACTTGAAAACCAAAGTTGTAATAAAGGTTGTTCAGTTACATTTACATGTGAGGTTAATAAAAATGATATTTCTGCAAGATGGAGTAAAAATGGTCAGGAGCTTAAGGCTTCTAAATCTATAAAAATAACAGCTGTTGGAAGAACTCATCAACTAGTTATTGACAGTGTTACAGCTAATGACAAAGGGAAATACTCTTGTCATATATTGGATAAAAACAGCTCAGCACAACTCACAGTAAAGGAAGGTAACCTCTATAGACTATTAATATTTGTTTATTTTAAGATATACAGGGCCGTAACTACCAATGAGGCAAAATTTTTGGCCAATAAAATAAATAAGTAAAAAAAGGAAAATTTAAGCATGCAGGCAGGGGTGAAAAACATGTTTGCATTTTGATATCATTCAACAATTAAGTAATGCATACTTAAAAGTTTCATGATTTGTATGAGAGAAGCGTGTCCATCGGCAATGAAAATCATGTTGATCGAACAAAGCCTAGAAGCGCACAACTTGAGACAAAGACACAGGGCAAACGCACCAGTCAAAAGTATTGAAGATCATTACAGCGTTAACTACTTTCTTCCTTTATTGACCACATAATTTCACATTTAAATTCGCAATATCTAGAAGAACTGAAGACAAGTTTCTATGGCAATTACCTCATATTAGCTCTAGTAGATAAGATAAATCCCGTAATTATTGAAGAAATGAAAACAAAATGCATGAATGATTTACCATATATATCCAAATGATTGGACACAAGAAACCGACAGATGGGTGTCTAAATTTACCAGATCAAATTTAGAGTCTGTTGAGACTCTAACAGACTCACTTACATATCATGCATATGCCAATCGGGACCTGGTCCAAATATACATTCCATTTTGAAATTGCTATTGACAGTACCTGCTTTGGTATTTATTAAAATGTTACTAAAATATGTGATTTTCAAGTTAATTGCATTGTTAACCAAATGATCTTGTTTTGCTTTTTATACGACCGCAAAATTTGAAAGAATTTTCGTCGTATATTGCTATCACGTTGGCGTCGTCGTCGTCGTCCGAATACTTTTAGTTTTCGCACTCTAACTTTAGTAAAAGTGAATGGAAATCTATGAAATTTTAACACAAGGTTTATGACCACAAAAGGAAGGTTGGTATTGATTTTGGGAGTTTTGGTCCCAACATTTTAGGAATTAGGGGCCAAAAAGGGCCCAAATAAGCATTTTCTTGGTTTTCGCACTATAACTTTAGTTTAAGTTAATAGAAATCTATGAAATTTTGACACAAGGTTTATGACCACCAAAGAACGGTTGGGATTGATTTTGGGAGTTTTGGTTTCAACAGTTTAGGAATTAGGGGCCAAAAAAGGGCCCAAATAAGCATTATTCTTGGTTTTCGCACAATAACTTTAGTTTAAGTAAATAGAAATCAATGAAATTTTAATACAATGTTAATGACTACAAAAGGAAGGTTGGTATTTATTTTTAGGAGTTTAGGTCCCAACAGTTTAGGAATTAGGGGCCAAAAAGGGACCCAAATAAGCATTTTTCTTGGTTTTCGCACCATAACGTTAGTATAAGTAAATAGAAATCTATGAAATTTAAACACAAGGTTTATGACCATAAAAGGAAGGTTGGTATTGATTTTGGGAGTTTTGGTCCCAACAGAATAAGGGGCCCAAAGGGTCCAAAATTAAACTTTGTTTGATTTCATCAAAATTGAATAATTGGGGTTCTTTGATATGCCGAATCTAACTGTCATGACTGTGTATGTAGATTCTTAACTTTTGGTCCCGTTTTCAAATTGGTCTACATTAAGGTCCAAAGGGTCCAAAATTAAACTTAGTTTGATTTTGACAAAAAATGAATCAGTTAGGTTCTTTGATATGCTGAATCTAAAAATGTACTTAGATTCTTGATTATTGGCCCAGTTTTCAAGTTGGTCCAAATCGGGGTCCAAAATTAAACTTTGTTTGATTTCATCAAAAATTGAATAAATGGGGTTCTTTGATATACCAAATCTAACTGTGTATGTAGATTCTTCATTTTTGGTCCTGTTTTCAAATTGGTCTACACTAAAGTCCAAAGGGTCCAAAATTAAACTTAGTCTGATTTTAACAAAAATTGAAATCTTGGGGTTCTTTGATATGCTAAATCCAAAAATGTACTTAGATTTTTTATTATGGGCCCAGTTTTCAAGTTGGTCCAAATCAGGATCTAAAATTATTATATTAAGTATTGTGCAATAGCAAGTCTTTTCAATTGCACAGTATTGCGCAATGGCAAGAAATATCTAATTGCACAATATTGTGAAATAGCAAATTTTTTTTTAATTAGAGTTATCTTTCTTTGTCCAGAATAGTAAGCAAGAAATATCTAATTGCAAAATATTGTGCAATAGCAAGATTTTTTTTTAATTGGAGTTATCTTTCTTTGTCCAGAATCAACTTAAATCTTTGTTATATACAATATACAATGTATATTCACTTTTTACTACCAACTGATAAATCAAAATAATCTTTACCATTCAGTGATAACAAGCAGTTTTTTTACATCTTAATATTTTATGATGTATTTAAATGAGTAGTTATTGTTGCAAACTCCATTAGAAATTTTAATTGAGATTAGTTTTGGAATAAGGGAAAGGGGGATGTGATTAAAAAAATTGGGTTCAATTCTCATTTGAAATTTCATAAATAAAAAAGAAAATTTCTTCAAACATTTTTTTGAGAGGATTAATATTCAACAGCATAGTGAATTGCTCTAAGAGAAAACAAAAATTTTAAGTTCATTAGAACACATTCATTCTGTGTCAGAAACCTATGCTGTGTCAACTATTTAATCACAATCCAAATTTAGAGCTGAATCCAGCTTGAATGTTGTGTCCATACTTGCCCCAACCGTTCAGGGTTCAACCTATGCGGTCGTATAAAGCTACGCCCTGCGGAGCATCTGGTTGTTTATTGCTACTAAAAAATGACCTAAAAGAGTTTGAACATATATATTCACATTCTGACTTTTTAAATGCCCATTTAATTAGGTGTGTGAATTTTTTCTTAATGAGAATGTGAGGGAATGTGGTATACAGGGTAGAAAAATCAAAACTTTGAACAGATTTAAAATCACCAATATAAGCATGCAATTTATCAAGTACTTCCAACGAGTTCTTGACACTCCAAAAGTAATTAATTCCACTATTTTCGAAGGCCTGATTTGAACAATTTATTATCAGGTTTTTAAGTGTACCAAGTGTGCGGGTAAGAAAAATAGACAAATTAGTAGTGGAACAATGGCTTGAAGACGAAATAAATCTATATTTCTAAGGTGTTTTCATGTTTTGTGTAGCTTCGGAAGCCAGTACATAGTTGGGACTTTCATTGTATTTGGCTCTGCTTGTAAAGCGGTAGCTAAAAGTTTATGTTTGTTACAGATGTCATTTTCTGAAAATGGAGTCAGTTGGAATGTTGGTGAATTGGTGATTTCTTTTTTCAGAACCTCAATGTAAAATTTATGTCAAACAATAATAATATTATTAGCAGCTTAATCGGCCGGGACAAAAACAAATTTCTTGGCTAGTTCTTTTAGTTTATGTTTGATACGAGAAATAGGTTTTTTGTGGTTATTGTTAATAGTAAAATGTTCTTTAAAATGTTGAATACGTATATCAACTATCTTCATTACTGAATTAAAAAAAGAGTCCAAAGATTTTTTGTCAGCTTTTTCCCGTTTTATCCATTTCATACAGTAAGTATGGAGTGAGTCGTGGATGATATTACGACACTCATTCCAATTAATAATTGACGGGGTACGATATTTAGGTCCTTTACTGAGGAATGATTTTAACTCTCGGTCTTGAACGATGTTAAGATCTCCTGTTATAACATGGGAAATGGGTCCATAAATATATTCGGAGGTACTACAATTACATGAAGTAGGTGTATTTTCACTGATATTAACATCTGTACGCATTTGACTATAATTAAACACAAATTTCCGGGTAGATTTCTTGTAAATATAACAAATAAGAGGTAGCTCAGTATTGTCAAAATATCCAGGAATTTGTTCTTTAACAGAATGGTCGTTGAATATACCGGCAATATTTACAAAATCAAAACCTTTATTGACATACTTTATTTTAATAAAATGTTTTTTATGATCTTCAGGGCGATCAATTTTGGGAAATAGTTTAGAATAACAATATGCCATAATAATTTGAACAATTTCATACTTAGGACTGCTATATGAAATTGTGTTGCAATCCTCCAAAATTTTATTTAACTTATAAACCGGTAATGAACAGAGTTTTGTTAACAGATAATGTCTGCCGTTGTTTTTATGCCCCATTTATGGGCATTATGTTTTCTGGTCTGTGCGTCCGTTCGTCCGTCTGTTCGTTCGTCCGTTCGTCCGTCTGTCCCGCTTCAGGTTAAAGTTTTTGGTCGAGGTAGTTTTTGATGAAGTTGGAGTCTAATCAACTTGAAACTTAGTATATATGTTCTGTATGATATGATCTTTCTAATTTAAATGCCAAATTAGAGTTTTGACCCCAATTTTACGGTTCACTGATAGAAAATGATAGTGCAAATTTCAGGTTAAAGTTTTTGGCTTCAGGTTAAAGTTTTTGGTCAAGGTAGTTTTTGATGAAGTTGAAGTCCAATCAACTTGAAACTTAGTATACATGTGCCCTATGATATGATCTTTCTAATTTAAATGCCAAATTAGAGTTTTGACCCCAATTTTACGGTTCACTGAACATAGAAAATGATAGTGCAAATTTCAGGTTAAAGTTTTTGGCTTCAGGTTAAAGTTTTTGGTCAAGGTAGTTTTTGATGAAATTGAAGTCCAATCAACTTGAAACTTAGTATACATGTGCCCTATGATATGATCTTTCTAATTTAAATGCCAAATTAGAGTTTTGACCCCAATTTTACGGTTCACTGAACATAGAAAATGATAGTGCAAATTTCAGGTTAAAGTTTTTGGTCAAGGTAGTTTTTGATAAAGTAGAAGTCCAATCAACTTGAAACTTAGTATACATGTTCCCTTTGATAAGATCATTCTAATTTTAATGCCAAATTAGAGAATTTATTCCAATTTCACAGTCCTTTAAACATAGAAAATGATAGTGTGAGTGGGGCATCCGTGTACTGTGGACACATTCTTGTTTGAAATAGAAATTAGGTCCGAAATATTGGTATGATTGGTCCAAAATTTTCTTTGATTGCCATCTGTCTGTCTCTCCCTTTATTTATTGTTTACCTTCAGGTTTATTGGAAATGTTTTAGTTTTACCCCAACCCATACAGATCTATAATATAGAGTTGACGTGGGATGGTACTTCATACTTGAGCAATAAGAATATCTAGACATATTTATAGAGGTGCAGTATATTACTAGACTACTACCCTAACTATAGTGTTAGGACTGTGATTTCTCTGGTAAACTGGTATTGCTAGATCCTATATTTGGTAACAGTCCAGATTGTCATTTCAGTTGTTCATTTAGTTCTACACTAGGATAGCATGCCTGCGGTTAGGATCTGGTTGGCCCTCTGAGTAGTCTAGATCTTCTTTGTTTACCTTTGGTAATAGAATCCAGAAGTCACACTTAACTGAGACTTGGAGAGTACTGAACGTCAGAGACATCTTGTTCCAGAACACATATTTAAATGAATTATAAACTGGTGGCATAGACTGGTAAAAATTATACCTAATAAAACTCTTAATATATTCTAGTCAGGCATCACTATAATAGAAGTCCTAGAGCGAAAGCATAGGCCGAACCTACCCACAAGATTAAATGAAAAGTTGGGTTGCTGTCTAGTTTATATAAAGTTTAGGTTAAGGTCGCACAGACAGTACCCCAGTTTCGTTTCAATAGCATCAACTATTTTACCCTCAGTAACTTTCATTTAAGCCATTTCACATATTCTCATTTCCCCCATTTTATTTTAAGTAGAATGGTCTTGAAATATTAATTTTACCTGCAAGCCATAGACCAAACAAATGGCACAAAAGTAGAAGCAATTTTGCGTCTGTTTCAATCCAGGAGCCTCTGGCCTTTGAAAAGTCTTAATAATTGTCTCGCTGTCTTGAAAACCTATTGGTGACCTTCTGCTGCTTTTATGCTCCTATGTCGGGTTGTTGTCCCTTTGACATATACCCTATTTCCCATGTTTCTATTCTCAATTTTGCATTATTGTCAGTATTACACATCTGTTATGTAACACCATTGCTTACAGACACAGAGAAATGAAAATAAGATTACAAATACCAAAAATCCAAATATGTCATTGTTTTACGCTTCGAGAATGATCTTTTCTGATCCTATGTAAGACAATATCTATATACATGTATATATAAGCACTGCAGTGTTGACATGAATATCAGTTATATGGTCATTTTTATAAATTTACTATTTACAAAAGTATGAATTATTCAAAATACTAAGGATTTTCTTATTCCAGGCTTAGAATTACCTTAGCTGTATTTGTCACACATTTTGAAATTTTGGATCCTCATTGTTCTTCAACTTTATACTTGTTTGTCTTTCTAACTTTTCTGATCTGAGCGTCACTGATGAGTCTTAAATGGACGAAACGCGCGTCTGACGTAATAAATTATAAGCCTGGTACCTATGATAACTATTTGAACATTAATTTTTGCATGTCCTGAAAGTTCATGCACGATTTGGCAAGAAAACACAATCAATAATATTCTTTTAACTGATAAAGTTCTATCAATTTATGTTTTAGGTAAGATGGCAACATGTTCAAATGAACCACGCCCAACATGTTTAAAGGAAAATCAGAATTATGGCACATTGGACAGACTTTTGAAGGACTTGGCTGAAACAGTTGTTAGGAAAAGATTTGACAAAGAGTTTGATCCTACAGCGTTACAGAAAACTCTAAACAGAGAATCATTGAAATTGAAGAAACTTGTTAATAAAAAACAATGGAATATATTATTCCCACGAGGTTAAGTTTTTTACTATAATGAATATTATTGATTATTAGTACTGATAACGTTGTTTGCAGGAAATGCCTACCCTGCCGGAGAACCTGATTTCACTCTCGGTTTTTAGTGGAGTTCATGTTGTTTCTTATTTATTATTTATAACTGTTGATGTAAATGTCCTTTGGTTTTGTGAGTATTTGTTTACTCCTTGGTTTTGATTGTTATTGTCTTTTAAAGAATGGGTTTCAGAAAGAATTAATTTATGATGTCTTAAAAGTAATCACTAAAAGGAGATTTTGTTTTTGATAATATTCAAATTTCATGGAACATTTTGACTTAATGAACCATAATAACATTACAAATTACTTTAGTTCCCATTTATTACATGTGCAAGATAACCACAAATAAATTTTGCTGTTTTATAACCTTTTTTGTCCACGGTTAGGCTCATTGAGTCGATAGTATTTGAAAGCATGTGAAATACAAATTATGTTTAATTTGGCAATTTTAAAATGACCTAAGAATCTCTTATTTATATGTGTCCAAGAGCATGTGTTTTTACATTGAATTTCTTATATTACGGGTTTCCTCTCGCATGTGTGCTGTGTGGGGGCCGAAATTATAACGAACCAGAGGTCTCGAGTTTAGGTCACTGCATCTGGGAAAATATCGTCTAATTAGTGTCTGGGAAGTTAATTATTCAATAGCGATACATTTATGAAGACTTTGATAATATAAACATGATAAAGGATTTTCTTTTAAACAAAGGTTCTCGTTCACTTCGTTTAGAGTAAAACTTAACCATACAACATGTACATGATGTACATGATGTATATACAAAATGTTTAACTTTTTTTCAAATTTGAAGTTTCATATGACCTTTAAAACGATTGATTTAGAATAAAAGGAAGAGGAGACAAAACACAGTTTCCCACTTTTCAAAGGGTTTCATCATGTTCATGGGGATATATATATATCCCACTCCTTTCTCTTCAACTGCTTTTTTGTAATTTCAGATCAAAAACCAGTTTGTTCCAGTGACTTTGACTTGACATTGATGATACTGCTGATTAGAAATCTAACTCTGATTCAGGTGTCAGACATACTTCCTGTTCCCAATGATTCAAGTCAAGGAGCAGATATCTCTAGGATAAAATACTACAGAAATGAGTTGGCACATTGTAACGGGAAGATATCTGACATTGAATTCGAGCAGCAATGGGTGGAAATTTGTCAGGTATATTATTAAAAGGACTGCACAGTATTTCAAACAAACAAACTGTCACAAAATGAATATACAATTTGTCAATGTCTCTCAAGTATATTTATGCACACTTTTGATTTAATAATCCTATTCCTATGTTAATATTGAAATAAAAAAAATGTACCTGTCCAAAGTCAGATACTGTCTCCTTGGCCTCATTCATGTCATTGTAGGCTGATTCCCTAGAGTGCATGAGATTGTGGGTTTTAATTCCAAATGACTGATGATGATTTATTTACTTAATTTATATTGCCCTTAAATTTATTTATCAGAGTTAGCAGTACTGTCTTTGAAGTTCATCTTGAAAATTAAATGGATAGATGGAAAGTGGTTACAACCAATTCTAATATGATGTTCTTCATTGCTTTGGAAACAAAGCTATGTTCTAATTCTAATAAAACATGGGATGCGCATGATTGATGTCACAATTGAAATTGCAACGTCAGAGCTCTGTGTTTTGAACAACAACGGAAAGCAAAATGGGCATTTGTTTTGGTGTTGCTGGCTATGAAATTAAATAAAATCATTTTAAAACATTCTTAATGTAAGTTGACATGAATTTATTCATTTGTTTATCGTGAAAAGGTTGCTTTACAACTGGATTTTGGAAGGAAATATCGGTTTTTGATTTGGGGATGTACGGGGCGGGAGGGCTAACGGGAGGCTGCCAAACAGTATCTCTTCAATAACATGAAAAAACTGTGTTGATTTTTTTCTTCAAATGTAGATATGTTGTTTCTTGTGACTAAATGAAGGTCAAGTTAAATTTTCACGATTTTAGTATTTCTCCTTTTTGAGTTATCGCCATTTTTAATATCCAAAAGTGGTATTTTTTTAATATTTTTCTCTTATTATCATATATTACTAGAACACACCCGCGAAATCGCGGGCATTCAAAGCGTAGTTTAAAGTATGTAAAGTGTAGTTGGAAGAATTTTGTAAAATATTTAATGACTGGAGAATTTCAGCAAAAGTATCATAAGTATGTAAGTCATAGGTTATTGGGGACAAGAAAATGCTTTTTTTTTTATCCCTCCTCCTTTATTTCCAATATTCCCATTTTTTGGTATTCTATCAATTTCAATATGAACATACATTTAGTATGTTATGAACATTCAAGTAAGGAGCCTGTAATTCAGTGGTTGTTGTTTGTTTTATGTGTTACATATTTGTTTTTCGTTCATTTTTTTGTACATAAATAAGGCCGCTAGTTTTCTGGTTTGAATTGTTTTACATTGTCAGTT